>NC_136495.1:131122250-131149750 GCF_053919585.1 Euprymna scolopes
TTAATAATTTCAATAAAAGATACCGAACGCTAAAAGCATACATTTATGAAATCTTCACCACATTTTTCTGTCGTAGCAATAGACGGCACGGCATTGTGTGTGTGTGTGTGTGTGTGTGTGTACGCGCGTGAGTGTGTGTGTGCGCGTGCGTGTGTGCATGTGTGTGTATGGCGCGAGAAAGTAAGTGTTCTATTATAGATTTTTTTCTTATCATTTGCTCAGAAAATGTTCAATTTCATTCGGGTCTTTCTGAATAGGTTCTATTTATATTTCAAGTTGTGTTAAAAAAGATATTCGTTTTACTACTACTACTACTACTACTACTACTACTACTACTACTACTACTACAGCTGCTGCTGTTGGTGCTGCTACTACTACTCACAAAAAGTCCTCGTACAGGCCATCACCAGTAATTACTCACTAATAATAACCGGTGGTGTTCCCTGGAGTCTGAGTGAGAACAAGTCGCCCCAGATATCCAGTACGCTTCAGCTTTTTCCATAACTATTGCAAATGACTTTGCATCATATCAACAGGCGCTTACCATTGAGTTTTGCTGTCATCCTCACTGATCTTCACTGGAATTTAAGTGGCAATAAGTCGCCCAAGGATCCCAGTACTGTCCACACTATTACAATGGAAGACTGGTTAGTGCTCTCTCTCTCTCTTTCTCTCTCTCTCTCTCTCTCTTTCGTCTTTTTGTACAGCCTTTTACAGCCGATGGTTCAGAATTTTATATTTGGGATAGGGGAATGTAACAATTTATAATATTTGCAGCAGTTTCAGTTTCAGTTCCCTTGGATTTATTATTATTATTATTATTATTATTATTATTATTATTATTATTATTATTATTATTATTATTTACTTACTAGGAGTAGTCACACAGGCTATCATCAAAGATTTCTTTTTGAGAATAACTTGTGGAATTCTCTGGAATCTGAGTGACAATATGTATCACAGATTTACAGTACTATCTATGTCTTTCGATAACTCTTATTATTATTATTGTTATTATTATTATTATTATTATTATTATTATTATTATTATTAGTAGTAGTAGTAGAAGAAGTTTTCTTATTAATTTTCTTGTTTTAGACAAGAACTGGCTCATGTAGCTGCCATAGTCACTTTTGATCTCAGTACTTTCAAATAAGTTAACATCTCCCGGCAGCTTTAATTAGGAGAAATAATTTAAGAATATTTACAGGAGTGTACGTTTAAAAAAGTATACATTTAATAAGATGGGATTTACTAAGTAACAAAATATAAAGCACATACATCTATAAATATCCTAAATTCAGTTCTATTAATTATCCCTTACAATGGATCAAGAGGGATCTGTTAGTACTCGTGTCAGAAGTGACTATGGCAGCTACACCAACCAGTTCTTGCCTGAAACAAGAAAATTAGGGTTTGTATTACAATCCACAGTGGTACAAAAAAGTTATGAAAAAATTTAAAATACTATCAGGAACCAACCCAATATATGTTACCGTGACATATATTGGGTGGGTTTCCTACACAATTTTGTATAATATTTTAGTTTTAATTCATTTTCCAAACTTCGCATATTTAGGGGATCATCGTGCCACCATTTTTCTTGATCGCGCCTACCGATAAACACTGTATGATTTTCGAATCGATTAAATCGATTTTAGCACTGAGTAAGATAACTAAAATCTTTTCCAGATAGGTAGAAGAGTAACTTATTTTGCCTTTTTATAACATTTATTTGTTATATCTTTTAGTTTCTAACCACTTTTCGTACCTCTGTGGATTGTAATACAAACCCGGAATTAAAAGGAAGTCGTAAATCTAATATATAAAAGGCTATATATCAGTCTGTCTGTCTGTCTGTCTATCTGTCTGCTTGTCTCCATATTTTCTAACTCTATCTCTCCCGAAACTAAAATACACAGAGCGGCGCTAGGAGCCTCAGATGATTGGATCTTTTATGGATCGGTGTTTAGTAAGTTAAAATTGTTTCCAAAGGGTTAAAAATGAGTCAAAATTGAAAAAAAATGTTATACATTTTCTAAATTCATCTTGGTTTATTTTTAATTCTTAATTTTTGAACGGTTTATAGGTATGTTACGTTGGTACTGTGGGTACGTCACCAGCTTTGAATGTTGCACTTTTGCTTTCGATTTCGATTCTAGCTGATGGCACCAAAATACTTTTGTTCTACTTTTGAAATCACGACTCAATAATAATACATACGACATCTGGACAAATTAGAATATCATATTTAAGCGTATTTTACGACAGGACAAAGCTTGTATATCATACAATACTGTCATATGTACTTTCCAAACTTACAGTCTAGCTTTATTCATTCATTGGGCACTGTTGAATTAAAAATAAATAAAATAAACAAAAGCTGATGTGAGCCTTTTCACATACTCTATAAGCAATAAACGTCTTCTCTTCAGTCGAATATTCAGTGGCTCGTCACCACGATAAGACACGACAACGTTGAGCACACTCACCCACATTGCGTTAAGTTTACTACTTGCAACAATTAATGGAAGAAGTATACACGCAGGCGGAACTATTCAAAATCACACAATCACTTGTATTAATTTGAACCAAAATGTTCTGGATTCAGTCGTGGTACGAACCTTTCAATTCTATATATTACTAGCATGGGTGCCAGGCGTTGCTCGACTGTTTCGATGTGTATGTTGAGCAAAAAACAAAAAAACAAAAAACAAAACAAAACAAAGAAACAAAAAACAAAAATGGTAATAGGAAGGCAGGCTCGAACCCGTACCGCAAAGGAGGAAAAGAACGAGGAAAAAACCTGGCCTCTTTGCTGTTACGACAACTGCCAAACCGGGAGTGACGTAGGTTTTAATTAAGGCTAGACAATCGAAAGGAGAGATTGACTTTCGAAAATATCGGTGAAAAAAGCGACCCCCCCGTAGAAAAGTGCCCAGTTGAAGATGAAGATATTAGTGTTTTTAGGCAATGTTTCGATATTTGTCGTCTGAAAAGTCGAACTTATAAACGATACTGATCTTGGTAAAATGCGCCTCTGTCGAAAGTTTTAGACAGACATGCAAACATACATACATTTATATATTGGTAAGTCAAATTTTTTACCCATACCGATAAAAAAGCTTGCCCTATCTCTGATTACCCTTTATGTAAAATTTCAAATTTTTAAACCAGAAATTGTCTGAGTAATTTGGTAGAGACCGAGGCGGTCATTTTTTTATTTTTAACTTTGACCCCTATTATCACCCTTTAACATTTATTGCTTTGGGCTTAAATCAAGCTATAAAGTTATATCCATGTCAAAGGAACCTATATAAAAAATTTCAAGTGTTTAGATCCAGAATTGTCGGAGGAGTTTGGTAGAGTTCTCAAAGATCAAATCGTTGAACTTTGACCCCTTAACAGCAAAATTTCTGGCCGAAAACGGATTACAAAGATTTTCCACAATCTCAGTACACTGTATATCAAATTTCGATTCTGTAGAATTAAAATTGAGAGACTTATTGCGTTGAGAAATGTACACACACAGACAAACAGACACACAGATACACAGACACGTTCACTTTTATACATATATACTAGCATTTCACCCCGGCGTTGCCCGGGTGTTTGGAGGTGTATGCTGACCAAAAAAAAAAAAAAAAAAAAAGGTCAATTTTTTTAAATTCTACCCCTATTATGACCCCTGAAAATTTATTGTTTTGGGCTCAAATCAAGTTATTAAGTTAGATCCACATCCAAGGAACCTATATCTAAAATGTCAAGTGTTTAGACCAAAAATTGACGGAGGAGTGTGCTAGATTTCTCAAAGGTCAAATCGTTGAACTTTGACCCCCTTAACAGCCAAATTTCTGTCCGAAAACCGATCACATCGATTTTCCCCAAATCTCAGAATCCGGTAAATCAAATTTTGAGTCTGTAGACTGAAAATTAACAGAGTTCTTGCGAAGGAAATTGTACACAGACAGACAGCCAGATAGGCAGACACACAGACAGACAAGCAGACACACACACACACACACACACACACACACACACACACACACACACACACACGTTCACTTTTATAGATATACTAGCATTTAGCCCCGGTGTTTGGAGGTGTATGCTAATCAAAAAAAAAAAAAAAAAAAAAAACGGTCAATTTTTTAAATTTCGCCCCTATTATGACCCCTTAAAATTTATTGTTTTGGGCTCAAATTCAGTTATTAAGTTAGATCCATATCCAAGGAGCCTGTATCTAAAATTTCAAGTGTGTAGACACAGAATTTTTCGGAGGAGTTAAATCGTGGAACTTAATCACCAAACCTCTCGCCGAAAAACGATCACATTGATTTTCCCAAATGTCATTACCCTGTATATCAATTTTAGAGTCTGTAGAATAAAAATTGACGGAGTTATTGCGTAGGGTAATGTACACAGACAGTAAGACAGATGCACAGACGTTCACTTTTATAGATATGCTAGCATTTCGGCCTGGCATTGTCCGGGGGTTTGGAGGTGTATGCTTAGAAAAAAAAAAAAAAAAAAAAAAAAAAACAGAAAATACAAAAACGGTCAATTTTATAAAATTTGACCCCTATTATGGCCCCTTAAAATTTATTGTTTTGGGCTAAAAGTGAGTTATTAAGTTAGATCCATGCCAAAGGAACCTATATCTAAAATTTCAAGTGTTTTGACCCAAAATTGCAGGAGGAGTTTATTAGAGTTCTCAAAGGTCAAATCGTTGAATTTTTACCCCTTTTCAGCCAAATTTCTGGCCGAAAACTGATCACAAAGATTTTCCCAAATCTCGGGACCCTGTATATCAAATTTCGAGTCTGTAGACTAAAAATTGACAGAGTTATTGCGAAGGAAAATGTACACAGACACACAGAAAGACAGACAGACAGACAGACAGCCAGACACACAGTCACACAGATACGTTCACTTTTATAGATAGATATATATACTAGCATGGGTGCCCGGCGTTACCCATGTATTTGGAGGTGTATGTTGACCAAAAAAAAAAAGGGTCCATTTTTTAAAATTAGACCCCTATATGACCCCTTAAAATTTATTATTTAAGGTTCAAATCAAGTTATTAAGTTAGATCCCTGTCCCAGGAACCTATATCTAAAATTTCAAGTGTTTAGACTAAAATTGTAGGAGGAGTTTGGTAGAGTTCTCAAAGGTCAAATCGTTGAACTTTGACCTCTTAATCGCAAAATTTCTGCCCGAAAACCGATCACATCGATTTTCCCAAATCTTAGTACCCTGTATATAAAATTTCGAGTCTTAAAATTGACAGAGTATGGAAATGTACATACGCAGACACAGATACACAGACAGACAGACAGACAGACAGACACTTTCACTTTTATAGATATACTAGCATGGGTGCCCGGGGTTGCCCGGGTGTTTGGAGGTGTATGCTGGGCAAAAATAGAAAAGAAGAAAAAGAGGTCAATTTTTTAAACTTTGACTCCTATTATGATCCCTGAAAATTTATTGTTTAAGGCTCAAATCAAGTTATTAAGTTATATCCATGTCTAAGAATCTATATCTAAAATTTCAAGTGTTTTGACCCAAAATTGCAGGATGAGTTTGGTAGATTTCTCAATGGTCAAATCGTTAAACTTTGACCCTTTAATCGCCAAATTTCTGGCCGAAACCTGATCGCATCGATGTTCCTAAATCTCAGTACCCTGTCTATCAAATTTCGAGTCTGTAGACTTAAAATTGAATGAGTTATTACATAGAGAAATATACGCACAGAGACACACAGATACACAGACAGACAGACACTTTCACTTTTATAGATATACTAGCGGGGGGTACCCGTCGTTGCCCGGGTGATTTTGGGTGTGTGTGGTCGGAGGGTGGTGGAGGGTGGTAATGAAAACCTAAGAATAAGCGAAGTAAAATAAACCAAAAATCAGAAAAACGAACGTTAAAAAATCTGAAAACACGTGAAAACTGGATTAAATAACCCTGCTTCAATATTAAAATTTGAAAAATCGAGAAAAAAAGACATTTCACACTAGGATTCGAACCCAAAACGTTCACATAATGAGGCCGCGCTCTAAACAATTGAGCTAAAGAAGACGTCGACGAAATTGCGTCAGTTTTTCAAATATTAAAACTAAATCACGTTACGACATCGTATGACGCATGCGTAGAAGCGAACTCGTCATGAGAGGACGGTTTTTGCTGACTCCCCCCCGTGTAGAAAAGTGCTCATTTCAGGGTGAAGGAATTAACGATTTTGGCCAATTTTTCGATATTTGTCGGGCGAAGGTTGGCGGTTTAAAATGATACTGATCTGGCGAAAATCCGTAACTCGTGACGAAAGTTTTCGCGAGACATACAAACACACACATACATACATACATACATACATACATACATACATACATACATACATACAAACACACATTTTAGCTTTTATATATATAGACTAGCATGGGTGCCCGGCGTTGTAAGTTGAGCAAAAAAAAAACAAACAAAAAAAAGCAATGTGGTCAATTTTTTAAAATTTGACCCCTATTATGACCCCTTAAAATTTATCGTTTTTGGCTCAAATCAAGTTATTATGTTAGATCCATGTCAAAGGAACCTATATCTAAAATTTCTAGTGTTCAGACCCAAAATTGTCGGAGGAGCTTGGTAGAGTTCTCAAAGGTTAAATCGTTGAACTTTGACCCTTTAATCGCCAAATTTCTGGCCGAAAACCGATCACATAGATTTTGCCTAATCTCAGTACCCTGTATATCAAATTTCGAGTCTGTATACTAAAAATTGACAGAGTTATTTTGTATGGAAATGTACATACACAGACACACAGATACACAGATACACAGACAGACACATTCATTTATATATATATATATATATATATATATATATATATATATATATATATATATATATATATATAAATAGATAGATAGATAGATAGATAGATTGCTTCCTGGTCTTTTCAAATGAATGTGTATATTTTAAATTGCACGGACCACGTTATTAATTAATTTAATTTGCATTGATTTCTCTGCAAAAGTCAAGTTTGAGTGCACATTCCAGTGCAAGGTTATGTAAGTTTGACCACGAAAAGAAAAAAAAGAAATCAATGCGATAACACGTCTTTAGTGTGATATGATTATCAGAAAAAAAAAAAAAAGTGTTGCGTCATCTATTGATATATAAAGAATGACATAATCTTTTTATAACAATAAAATTAGAATGTTTGGCAGCAATCTTTTTTTTTTGTTTGTTTAGTTGCTTCCCCACGATGCTAGAGTTTGACACAAGGTCGATTTTTAATGTGGGGGGAAACCAGCTCCCCCAAAAGGGCCATTCTTGTTAGTAACAAAAATAAAAAATGTATCAGTCATAAAGGATTTCTCCTCCATTCACAGGGATCAAAAAATGAAGTGCAGCATCAAAACAGATACTACAGTTTGATCTTGGCCAGAAGGCCAAGAAAAAGGAAGGCAACCCTTTTTTTCTTTTTATTTATACAATGCCTCCCGTATACGGTTCTCTTTATTTTTATTTATTTATTTATTCTATTTTATTTATTTAATTTTTTTTTTTATTAATTTATTTATTTGTGTGTGCGCGCGCGCGCGTGTGTGTGTGTGTGTGTGTGTGTGTGTGTGTGTGTGTGTGTGTGTGTGTAGAGTATGATGGAACAGTATTTTTCTGTTGCGATGCAGTCATAAATAGACTCTGTTCAATCTGTAAAAGTAACAGCGCGTGTAATTTTGGGGCAAGTGTTGCGCAATCTCTACCCGTATCTCTACGTGTGTCAGAACTTTTTTTTTGAATTTTTGACACCCCTAACACAAGACTGCAAATAAAATATAAAAAAAGCCGTAATTTCGCTTTTCAAAGTGGGTTGTTTATTATCTTTATGGAATATACTTCCAAAATAAATTATTAAAGTTGTTAAAAAAATAATAGAAATATTATTTTTTATTTAAAAAAAAAAACAGTGTTTACAAAGTGCCTGCGCGCGTTCATGCAGCCATTTTGTTTACGTAATGAAATCAATTGAATTTTACGAATTAAATTTTTTTCAACTTTTTCACTTTTAAAATCTATCAAAATTTTTCTATTGGTTCAATTTTTACGATATTTCTACGTTCAATGTGAAATTTTATGCTCTTTCCAATAAACCGAATATAATATTCTAGACAAGGTTTTTTTTTAAATTCCCCGCTCCCATTTTGAAATGTCTATTAAAATGAAAATAATTAATTTTCTCACCTCAAATTTATATATGACAAATTGAAGATAAAAGATCAATAAATAAAATTAGCTAATTTAAAACAAAACAAAACAAAAAATACAGTTATTTGCAAATTTACCTTTTTTTACAAACACGTTGAATTTGTTTTTTGAGTGAAATCTTATAATCTTGTTATATTGCACAGAAAGTTTCATTTAATTACGACAATTATTTCTATTTTATTCAATGTTTTTTTTAGATATTAAAAAAAAAATTCACCCCATAAAGAAGTAATAAAATAAATTAAATCATAATCTCATGCATTTCTTTGAGAGAATAAAAAAAAAATCAAAATTCGCTCGACTGTTTTTTTTTTATCGGCAAAAACTGATAAGTGAAATGGGAATATTTTTTCCATACGGTGGTGGCCCAATAAAAATTAGGATTTGAATTACATTTTTCAACTAGTTATAAGCTTCGAAAGATAGGCGGTCGAATTATTTAATTTTTTACCGCGCATTTTTAATGGCGTTTTCTGACACTGCTACCGCATCTCTCCTGAATGGCACTATTTTAGTCCAGTGTATAAGAGAGGTCTAGGACGACTGGAAAAGAAATGCAAAACAATGATAACATATTTTACGGAGGATGGTCTCCTTGCTGTTTCGGTTACTTAGAGACTTGGGTAGAAAGTGCGAGTCAAGAATCCGTTCTTTTGGTCAAGATCAAAGTGTAGTATCTGTTCCGGCAGATACTGCAAGCTATGACTAGCTATGACTAGCAAAGACCAGATGTGGGGGCAACCCCACATGCCTGACCTTTAACCAGCTCCCATTTCCCACCTCTCGGGAGCTGGTCCCCTTTTCCCCTTCCCCCTCCCTTCACTCCTCACATTAAAAATTGGCCTTGTGCCTAATTTGCTCGGTGGGGGAGCAAATAAATACTATCTGTTCCGGCAGATACTGCAAGCTATGACTAGCTATGACTAGCAAAGACCAGATGTGGGGGCAACCCCACATGCCTGACCTTTAACCAGCTCCCATTTCCCACCTCTCGGGAGCTGGTCCCCTTTTCCCTTCCCCCTCCCTTCACTCCTCACATTAAAAATTGACCTTGTGCCTAATTTGCTCGGTGGGGGAGCAAATAAATACCATCTGTTCTTCAGATGCTGCACTTCTATTTCTTGTTCTCTTTCGGTGGAGGAGAAATCCTTCACGACTGAGACAATTTTTATTTTTGTACCTTTTCTCCACGTTAAAAAACGACCCTGGTGTCTAACTCTGTCCCGTGGGGAGGCATAGTAAATAGGTAGAATCAGCCCGACAGATGCGAGACCAAGAACTAGCCCAATACCTGCTAGACAGGTGTACGCCGACTGGATAGTAACTAGAAGGTTCATCCTTCAAGGCCTTACCACCCGTCTGTCAGATGGAGTAAGTTTATCTCTTACTGTCTGATGGGCCCTATCGGGGAATACCGACGGGGCTGCTCAGGCAATTGTGTTCCTTTAGGGGCTATGAAATGAATATCCCACCTTCTGACCTTGTGTCACATCATGCTGCGATGGAAAGCATATTAAATATCTACTATACTCTTACGTATTTCATTTTTAAAAGAAACGTGTCGCGGTGTGTTTATATTTCTTATGTGTTACTTTAATATATAAGCATGCATTTATTTTTTATTTACTACTAGCAGGGGTGCCCGGCGTTGCCCGGGTGTTTGGAGGTGTACGCTGAGCAAAAACAAAAAAAAACCCAAAAAGGTCAATCTTTTTTAACTTTGACCCCTATTATGACCCCTTAAAATTTATTGTTTTGGGCTCAAATAAAATTATTAAGTTAGATCCATGTCCAAGGAACCTATATCTAAAATTTCACGTGTTTAGACCCAAAATTGTCGGAGGAGTTTGGTAGAGTTCTAAAACGTCACATCGTTGAACTTTGACTCCTTAACAGCCAAATTTCTGACCGAAAACCAATCACAAAGATTTTCCCAAATCTCAGTACCCTGTCTATCAAATTTCGAGTCTGTAGATTTAAAATTGTCAGAGTTATTGTGTAGAGAAATGTACACAGACACACAAACACGTTCACTTTTATAGATATATAGATTAAGAAGAAATAAAAAAATGATATTTTGAATATAATATTTAAAAACAAACACAAAAGGTGCCTATAGTTTTAAGTTATTTTCTTGAAGTCCTCTACAGGGCATTATTTTACGACTCGGGCATTCGGGCAATGCCAAGTAAACAAACACATGACAAACGAGTTTTAAAAAAATGTAATCAGGTGAAATGAATTAGAAAAATACGAACAAGGGAAAACTTTGGGAAAAAAAATAAAAATGGTAAATCATAAATGAAAAAAAATAAAAAAAGATAAAAAAGAAAGCGAGAAAGTTAAAGGAAAGAGAGAAAAAAGTTTGAATGAACGGACGAGTTAAGAATCGTGAGAAACAAAAACTTGATAAGAAAAAATGCAGGAGAAAGGAAAGAAAAGAAAGGAAAGAAAAGAAAGGAAAGAAGCGAAAAAAAATAATGGAAAGAAAGAAAAGAAAGAAAAAATAATAAATATATGTAAGAAAGAACAAATGAAATATTTAGGAATAAAAAAACGAAAGGAAGGCTGAGATTAAATAAATGAATGAAAGTAAACAAAAAAAAAAAAAAACTATCAAGGTAAGGATCAGACTATATATTAGTGGTCTGGCATAGCCATAGGGGAGAAAACAACCCCCTGCCCCTCAAAAAAAAAAAAAAAAAAAAAAAAAAAAAACCTAAGCAAAATTTATCGCAAAGCTGCAAAACTAAAGCTGACTTGCCAGGACACTATTTATATATATACAAATGTAGGTAAATTCGATCATATTTTATTGGTTTGAAAATATAGGTTCTATCTTTACCGATAGTCATAACATTTTAATCATAGAATCTATATATCTATAAAAGTGAAAGTCTCTGTCTGTCTGTCTGCCTGTCTGTCTGTGTATCTGTGTGTCTGTGTGTGTACATTTCCATACGCAATAACTCGTTTCAGTCAATTTTTAGTTTACAGATTCGAAATTTGATAGACAGGGTATTGAGATTTGGGAAAATCTATGTGATCGGTTTTCGGCCAGAAATTTGGCGATTAAGGGGTCAAAGTTCAACGATTGGACTTTTGAGAACTCTACCAAACTCCTCCGACAATTTTGGGTCTAAACACTTGAAATTTTAGATATATGTTCCTTGGACATGGATCTAACTTAATAACTTTATTTGAGTCCAAAACGATAAATTTTAAGGGGTAATAATAGGGGTCAAAGTTTAAAAGATTTACCGCTTTTTTTTTGTTTTTGCTCAACATTCACCTATAAATAACCGGGCAACGCCGGGCTGAAATGCTAGTAGTATTATAATGTTCAAAAAGCCTGAAAATTTTCATGTAATTTCGTCTTGGTTGTTTCCCCCCCCTCTCTCTCTCTCTCTCTCTCTCTATATATATATATATATATATATATATATATGTGTGTGTGTGTGTGTGTGTGTGTGTGTGTGTGTGTGTGTGTGTGTGTGTGTGTGTGTGAATATTAACAATCACTTCATACCTACTGACACTAGTGTTTCATGCTTACGCAAGTATCAGTGAGGAAGTGTCAATTACTGCCAGTCGGGAGATCTGAAATCAGTCACGAAGTCAACCTTGACTACACAGGCTAGCATTTTACCATCAGGCTACTAGCAATTAAAACAAGACACTAAGTACCCCTGAATATCAAGTCAGCAGGCATGGACAGTGAACAACCAACAGTATTCAACGACAAATCGAAATAATAACGGTAACTGGTGTACAATCGTTTCAGGGACGATATGAAGTTTATATGAATACACCCTCTTCAGTTAAGTAGATAAAATAACGAAATGTCGAACAGAGGAATATTTTTGAATGAGAAGACTGTATTTTAATAAACTTGATATCGTCTCTGAAACGACCGTACACTATTTAACGTTGTTATTTTTCTGATAAAACCTTTACAAAACATAGCATGATCCGTATTCTGTAAAAGTATCGGCATTTTACCGGTGTTCATTTGCTTCCCCACGAAAGCAAAACTTGACACCGAGTCGTTTTTAATGTGCGGAAAACCAGCTCCCCAAGAAAGGAAAACTCCGGATGTAGGCAAAAATAAACATTGCCTTAGCATAGAAGGGTTTCCCTTAAATTTACTACAGGCAAATTAACTTACGTATAGCATCAGACAGATACTACACTGTGATCTTAGTCCAGAGCGACATTTTTATATTTTTCTCAGAATATATATATATATATATATATATATATATATATATATATATATATATATATATATATATATATATATATATACTTACAAAATAATGAAATGAAATATATCTACTGGTATGCAATTCAGTGATTTTCTGTCTTACAAAATATTATTAGATGTAATATTTTATATAAGACAATCCCAGTGAAATAAAATTTCTCAGTATATAGGATAGAGCAAATAATCAAAATTTAGGTATTTAAACTTTATGATTTGAAAAGATTAATCTTCAAATAAAGAAATTTGTATTGTTTGAAAACAGCGAATACAATTTAATAAATCTATTACCTTAACCCATGAGTTTTCAATGCTTATTCATCTCCTCAGAGAAAAAATATTATGTATTACCGTAGTTTCTGTTTAGTTACATTATTGTTTCAGCTACACGACCGTTTTTTGCCCTCAGGTAGCTTCGTGTGTAGCTTAAACAATAATGTAACTAAACAGAAAAATACGGTAATAAAAAATAAAAAGCATATTTGCTCTACAACAGTATTGAGCACTTTCTTCAGGTTGTTATTAATTACCATTTCTACTATCTCTCTCTCTCTCTCTCTCTCTCTCTCTCTCTCTCTCTCTCTATATATATATATATATATATATATATATATATATATATAACTACTTCATTTACTCACATAAACCTAATATACGAAAGTATAGATTTATGCGTAAACTTTAAGTATTTACTTCAAAAGTGCTCAATACGTAGGTAGAGCTAGTTAGTAATTTATAAAATATATATGGCGATTAAGCTACACTGAATATTCTGCGTTTCATCCACTATAGGATTCGTCAGGCTTATGCGCGAATTCTGAAGCAACCACAGAATTCGCGCATAAGCCTGACGAATCCTATAGTGGATGAAACGCAGAATATTCAGTGTAGCTTAATCGCCATATATATTTTATAAATTACTAACTATATATATATATATATATATATATATATATATATATATATATATAGTTAGTAATTTATAAAATATATATGGCGATATATATAGTTAGTAATTTATAAAATATATATGGCGATTAAGCTACACTGAATATTCTGCGTTTCATCCACTATAGGATTCGTCAGGCTTATGAAACCTAAAATTAAATAAACACGTTATAAAAAAGAATAAAATGTAAGTCTTTGAATTTCACCAAAGTTTTGAACTATATATATATAAATAAATAAATAAATAAGTATATATATATATTATATATATATATATATATATATTATATATATATATATATATATATATATATATATATATATATGTATATATATATATATATATATTTGTGTGTGTGCGTGCGTGGGTGGAGAAATTTATTTAAATTTTTATTTTATAGAAATATAGGAAAGCAAACTGAGTAAAAATATAAAAGAAAGTGTTGACTTTATAATTCTTCTCATCATGTGGAGCAAGTCAAATATTCTGACTTTTCTGGCTATTACGGATAAAAAAAGCTGTTTCTCTTCCAAACAACCGTAACGAAACTGCAATCATGTCACAATCAGATAGTACAACAGATGCGCGGTCATTTTGGGCGGGAAAATATTAGAGAAATTTATCGTTCATCAGTGAATGAAACGTGGATAAATATATATAAAAAAAAACAAAAAAAACAAACAAACAAAAAATAAAACAAAAACAAAACTGTGTAACCATATGTCGCGGAAAGTTCTTTCTATATAATGTATTGATCTATACTAATTAAAATATATTGATTTATAGTAATAAAACTGTTTTGTTTTGACTTACACGTTGTACTGAAAAAGAATTGATACTAAATCCTTTTTTAGCAAGAAAAAATGAAATAGTAAAAATAAAACTACTTTCATAACGAAATTCCTTAAGCAGCCATGTTTTCTATATGACGTGCCACAGCCACGAACATATTTTTCTAATCTTAATTAACGGCTTCTAATAAATTAATAGTTTGTAATATACAGTGATAATTTTGTCATTTTCGTATACATATGAAATATTTTCATGTGAATTGACTCTACGAATCCTTTTCCATCACCTGGTTTCAACGCATAATTTGCAGCTAAGTCTAAATCAAACTGAATGAATACTCTCGAAGCTTAAAATACCTCGCAGGGATTTTGTCAAGGATCACACTGAGTGCATAATAACTGTAAAATTAGAACACCAGGCTAAATAAAAGATCGTTGATGTAAAGTTGAGGCAAGGGGCTACAGGTCAAACGGTAAAAAAAAAAATATATATATATTAGATTGTTTACGAACGACGTCACGTTTACGAGCGGTATGTTCAGTTCAGTTTCTCCAAGAAGTCATGCAAACGAGACACCCAATAATACAGAAAATATGAATCTCAGGCAATGTTACTTCGATGCCTCCACGTCCGCGTCACTCATTACCATCCATCCATCCAGCGCGGCCGTAGCCGAGATTGAACTCACTACACGAGTTTGTAATGTAATTAAAATCTTGTCAGTAGCTAAATACTTAATGCTTTGCCAGGGCTATCAAGTCTATTTTTTCTTATCGTGACACCATCTTATCGTGACGACATCTCTAGATAGAGTGCCTACCACGGCTTAAGTGAGTCTTATCTACCCTCGAAGAAGGATAGAACGCGCCAGTTTCTCAACCTGATATTTTACCTCGCAGTACTACGGCACCTTGTCATTCCCAAATGGTCACCCATCTGGTACTAGCCAGCCTCAACGTTGCTTAACTTTGGTGATCTAGCGAGAACCGGTGTGTCAACGTGATAATCATTTATCATAATTCATTAATCAGATAGTAATACAGCACAGCCATTCATTGCAGTAAGTTAGAAAGTTAAGTTTAGGAAGTAACTAACTAAATAAGATAACATTAGTAACTTTCTCTTAAATCGATTTTTCCAAATAAAACCTGGAAAAAACCCTCAGCGAACGTCTCTCTGTGTCTTTCCTGAATAAGAAGAGTTTTATTCACAGGCGAGGGAATTGACAGTTACTCATGAAACGCGGGAAATCAAAACAACGATGCAGATAATATAAAATCCTATATAAATACCCTCATGTATGTATTAACGTTTTAACTATTCTTTCAGAGTATAACCTTGAAAAATAAATAAATAAAATAAAATAAAAATAACAAACGCCTCCCTGTGCGCTTTCTTCATGAAAGGAATTTATTCGTTTTCGTCAAACAAACGAGACGATCGACGGTTAGCCAGGAAACACGGAGAAGAGAAACAGCGAAAATGACACAGAATAAAAACACACGCCCGTGAAAATATCCACCCATATGAACATAGAAGACATGTACTTTTCAATTAAAAATGTTACGCATGCGCTTTTAAAATTTTCGGATTTCAAAAAAAAAATTTTTATTAATTTTTAAATTTAATTTATACTTTGTGAAATGTTGAATTGTGTATTTATTATTGAATAAATTAAATATTTTTCATATCGGTAATTTACATTATTCCTTTTGTTTGTCAATAATGCAGGGTGGAACGATAAAATTGACGACATGATTCCATTTCCGTTTGATAAAAACCGGTTTTCTTTCTTTTTTTTTGTTGCAGCCCATCTACTGGTTGGCCAGTTGTGTACAGTTCCCAAGAGCAATAGCAGCCTTCTATCATGTCTGAAAGTGACACAATGTCCAACGACCAAGATCGAAGATGCGCCACTGTACAACTCATGCTTCCAAGTTATGATAACAGGACCATTGCCAGCATCCTCAAAATTCAACTCCGGATGGTTCAACGATTGGTGACACAGCTCAACGAAGTTTCCGGCCACGGTCTTTGGAGTGGTTTCAAATAGGGGGCCATACTGTGCCACCTCATATTTTCGAAGTTGGCTTGAAAGTCAACATAAAAGTGTACTTGGATGTGCTGAAGAATGTGTTAACCTCTTGGTGCAGTTAGGTAGCCACTGGCAGACCCTGGGTGTGGCAGCAGAACTCGACGCAGGCTCATAAGTCCAAAGAGACCCAGGCTTGGCTGGAGAAGGAGTGCTACGACTTTGTACCTTTCTTTCACTGCCTCCTTCCCCGACTTGAACCCGCTGGACTACTTCGTTTAATTATACGTCGAAGACATCACCGACATAACCTCCCACAACAACGCCAAAGCCAGCCTGACTGCCACCATCCGCCGAGTATTCGCCGAGCTCCTGCCGGCGCTTGTGTAAAAAGCATGCTCCCAGTTACGACCTGTATCGAAGCGGCGGTTGAGTCTGAAGGCGAATATGTTGAATAGATGTGAGCTCTACTACATAATCAAATTACCTGAATTGAATTTTTCAGTAAAAGTTTTAAAGCTGTAGTGTCGTTTTCTTTAGGGCGACAAATTTATCGTTCCACCTTGTACAATGTTTTGCATCATTTGGTTGAAATATTCTATGAATGAGACTCAAGATGAGAAGAGTAGTCCGAAGAATCTAAACGTGGCAGAACTTAAAAAATATTTCAGACAATATGGAGAAGTAAAACCCAAATAACATTTTGGCCCATCCTTACATTGTCAGGCAGAGCATGCAGTCTCAGTTATGTTATTGTTAAACACATTAAAAGTTGAAAGAAACAAAAAGTTTATCTCCAAAAAAATTATGTAGAAACACGGTTCACAGCAGTATATAAACTACATGGTTTAAACCCTCTCTCCTTTATTACAGTTTATTTAAATAAACTTTTTACAGTTAAATTTAATGCGTGCGATATTAATACAATTGCAAATTACTTAAGACTTCTACCAGGTTATGGCCGATGGAGCATATTACTTCATGGATTAAATAAATGGTTCTGTTTGAAATTCTGTGGAGATTCCTAGATTAAAGAGTCCAACAAGTTCGGGCTACCATTCTAATCCTGGATTTTATTCTCACAACGTTTTCGCCGATTTAAACCACGGTCTTTTTCAGGTTCATCTGATAAATCTCGGGAATCTGTATGGAATTGCAAACGGAAATACATGACACTATCCTCAGTAACTGAGACATTTTAATTTTTGTTCCTATCGAAAGTGCTTTTTTTTTTTTTTTGAAATCTGGATTTTCCCCTCTTTAAAAACCGACCTTGTGTCTAACTCTGCCCTCACGAGGAGGCAAATAAATAAAAACGATGTGTGCATAAATGAATAAATTTGATTTTTCCATCCAACTCTACCCTCGTGGGGAGGCAAGTAAATAAGAACAACATGTACATGAATGAATAAATGCGATTTTCCATCTTTTGTATATGAGGTGGCATAGTGTGGCCCCTACTTAAAACCACGCCAAAGACCATAATCACGGGCGGAAACTACGTTGAGCTGTGTCATCAAGGTTGAACCATCCGGATTTGCATTTTGAGGGTGCTGGTAATGGTCCTGTTGTCAGCACACGTTGTCCTTATTTATTTCTATTATACAACATACCATTTTGAATACCCTATATATAATAAACTGCAAACAGCCGCAAAAATATGTTCCTAATCTTAATCAACGGTTTCTAATAAATTAATGGTCTGTAATATACAGTTATAATGTTGTATTGTCATTTTCATACACACATGTAATGTTTTCATCTATAGTAAAAGTCTGATATCGCTGGGATGTCGGAAACAGATACTACACTTTGAAACATTTATTTAGAGAAAATATAAAAATGTACATTTGAAATAAGTTAAACACAAGGCCATAAAAATGTGAGATAAAGAGTTGTTATACTTGGACTAAAGTGATAGAAAATATCATATTCTTAACTAGAATCGTCACAATCACAAAAAAAAAGACATTTACTCTAGAGGGCTGTCCTACTTAAGATATTCCACGTTTTGTTAGAAATTCTTCAAATTTATATTTATATACATAACTTCATTATAAGATACTGCACTTTGATCTTGGCCCAAATGTTGAGGACCCATAAAAATAATGTTTGCAAGGTTAGATATTTTAAATGAATATCTGATTTAATTTATTATTAATGCATTATCTTTTAATTGAGAAGGGTAGTGTAGTATTTTTTCCCAGGAATTATATACCATTTTCTCAAGGAGTGGAACCAATGCCCCCATATATTACGATTATTTTTTACAGAAATAGAAAGACGCGTTTTTTAAAAAAAAATATCTTAACCCCAGCAGAATTTTATCTTTCAAAGAGGAACATAATTATTAATAGTAAATTGTAAAAAAATAGAGAAAAAAATGCAGCACAAGGATTTCCATGGGGGTTTGAAAGTGAAATCATAATTGTAGCCAAACTCTAACAAAACGAGTTTCTTTTTATATATACCAATTAGTCAATTTTCCACATACGCAGTCTCTGTCACATCATTGGCATTTCTTAGCAATTAGTTAATTAATAAGGTATCGAACACAGAGACTCTACCAACCATAAGCCTTCTTAGTATGGATACTCTCCTCAAAGAACGTAGACTATGCTGGTTAGGCCATGCCCAACACATGGAAGATGAGTGCATTCCAAAGACAATACTCAATGGAGAGAAGGTCCACTGGCTGCTGCCAAGTCCGAGACAATGATGTGAAATGAGACCTGAAGGCGATCAGCATCAACTTTAGGTCATGAGAGAGCACTGCAAAAGATAGCGCAAGATGGAAAGGAACTCTGAATTAACATGTGGAAGCAGGGGAAGAAAAACTGATTAACGTTGCTGCAGTCAAGCGTGCACGCAGAAAGTAAAACATCATTGTCAAGAACCAAGTGACTTCATATAGTCGTCACCTTTGCGACAGAGTCTGTCGCTCCAGTCACAAACAATTTTGCTCCAGTAATCAACCAGACGATGCTTCATCTATAGTCAACCTTGACAACTGAGGTCTACTGTATTTTTATAGAATTTACTTTTACAAATTTGATACCCGAACAACGCCGTGTATTACGTTGTGTAGTGTCTATAATTATACGTGAACTGCATATTCTTTTTATTGTCGTTGTTTTTATTTTCTTATCAGTTTGGTGAATTGTTTTTATTTTCTTATCAGTTTGGTGAAGCTGGGGATGGGGCATCCTACCGAATGCCGAACATTGAAACGCTATCTCGGATATTTAAACCGAGAGACCTTTTTAAGATTCTAACCGTCCCCTTAAGCGCTATTGTTTGAATGTCTCTTGCACTTGGTCCAGTGGGTATAGTTGATAGGTAGTTATTTTAAAAAAAAAATCATGAGTCCAGTTGCTGCTATAATTACTGGAATGATAAGGAGCTTCTTAAGAGTCTATTGTTTTCATGTCATACATAAGATCTTGTTATTTTGTTATCATTTCTCGCTCTGATTCATCCTGCATCATTGGGGAGATTAAACTTTATTAGAGTTTTTTCTTTCTTGTTCCATATCACTATGTAAGGTTGTATGGCTCTGTTTTCTAGGTACGTGGCTGGAATGATTGCATAGTCATAGTAGATGGTAAATGGCTCATTTCGAACTGTGCTTTCTGGTGATGTTTGTTTCCTGTGTCCAGTAACTCTTATTAGAATATCAGACCTAGGAACGTGACGTTTGTTACAGATTACCCGAAACTTATATACAGAGTGGCCCCTTAAAAGTAGCGCCACACACACACACACACACACACACACACACACACACACACACACACACACACACACACATATATATATATGTCTAATCTTTCTCTAATAATTTTTTTTTCAGATAATGCGGCCCACTTTAAAGGAGCACAACCTCTCTAACCTTTCTCTTAACGACCAACTGACACCACAAGACAAAATGCAATTCATTTTCCAACAAGATGTTGCTACATGTCACACGTCTCACAGATCACTGACGCGAGTTCATGATATGTTTACGGAAGCGAGAACAATAAGCAAAGGGTTATTGCCACCACGTGCCCCGGACTTGTTATCATGTAATTTTTACCTTTGGGGGACTTGAAAACAAAAAGTTTATGCCAAAATATCCTCACAATCTAGACCAAATAAAGGAAAACATAACCAACGCTATCAGGAGAATTACCAGAGAAGATCTACAGGTAGTATCCACAAGCGTTGTTAAACGTGCCCAGAAATGCATAGATATCAACGGGGAGAACTTCCATCATCTACAAGAAATTTAAATAATAAAAGAATGTTCCTCCTCTCTACTACATTTTCTGCGTTCTTTGAAATGGGCCACCCTGTAGATTGCTGGACATTGTTTTCATGGCCATTGCTGATAATCTCCGTGAACTGATTCCTCATTATTTGCTAGATAATCTTGATATGAATTTGGATTATCTTCCAGAGATCTAAGGGGATCTGATCGATTCTGGTTCTCAAAGAGTCATTTTTAATACAGAGAACTTGCGTTTATCCGCTGTCTTTTTAAGTCCAAGGCTCAGAAATAAGTGAAACTTTTAAGAACTATTATTGCCTTGAAGTTGGAGTGTTAAAGCATGAACCACATTTCTGCCCCAGGTATTTTCATTAGGGAGCTAACGCAATTATTCTGTTTACATGGTTTAATACATTATATATATATATATATATATATATATATATATATATATATATATATATATATATATATATCAGGAGGTATATTTAGTAACAGGGTCAAAAGTTCTCAATACTTTAGTAAAGCTGAATATGTTTTTATTATTTAAACCTCAGGGTTTTTTTTTGCTTAAATCATCACCACCACCACCACCACCACCACCACCACCACCACCACCACCACCATCATCATCATCATCATCATCATCATCATCATCATCATCATCAGTTTAACGTTCTTTTTACATGGTTTTTATTTTTTGCTTAAATCATTACAGATTGTTTCTAAAGACAGGATAATATCATCATCATCATCATCATCATCATCATCATCATCATCATCATCATCAGTTTAAGTTCCTTTTACATGCTTGCATGTGTTGCACAGTTTTTTTTTTTTAATTAATTCCAAACTAACCTATTTCAGATTGGGGGTCTTTACTTAAATCACATGACCTTAAATGTGACAGGTTTCCCTTTGTAAGTCATTTGTTGAGGGGGAGCAATATTTTTCTAGGTCGCGTGTCTCTCATGGTATCCACCAGTGCTTTTATCGATCGACCATATCGAAGTGATAGATACTAAAACTGATCATCTTACTTTCTTGTCTGTCCAATGGATGTTTTAAATAATTGAAGAATAATGTGAACGAGACAATTGATAATTTGCATTATCTGTATTGATCTGACTACGTTCCCATCCTAGCAGTCATTCTTGCACAACGTTTCGGCCGAATGGAATTCCAAAGTCTAGCGGTTCTGGGGAAGAAACTACTGGAGTAGAAAGATCTTTTACATCTAGGGATCTCTACTGTGTGGGGGGTGGGATTTGGCTGCCTGTTCGGTTTGTCGAGGGTGTTTCCGTCGTGGGGGCACAAGCGTCTGCAGTTCATCAGAGCATTCACCATGAAAATACTTATAGATCAGGCAAAGGGATGCAACATTTCGTCGATGGGACAGAGGCTGAAGCTTAGATACCAGTTCAGGGCCTATCTCTTCTTTGAACCTTGTCTAGGAGCGAGAGACTAGTAGCAGATGTACGAGTCCAAATATGAGAGCAATACTCCATATATGGGTGAATGGTGGCCTTACAAAGGTACAGGATATTTTCAGGTGTCAGTAGTTTTCTAGCACGGTAGAAAGAGCCTCCCTTCTTCGCAGCGGTCCTGGCAATGTTTTCAATGTAATTGTTCCAACTCATGTTTCTCGTGAACGTTAGGCCAACGAGTTTGAAATATGTACTCTCAGATAAAGAGTCGTTGGCCATTTCTGATGGTGGTAGAGAAGGTTTCTTGTAATTATTGAAGGAAACAAGTTTAGTTTTGGCGGCATTGAACGCGACCATACATTTTTGTCCCCATTCCACTACAGATTGGAGATCATCCTCTAGTGTTTCTGCCATTTCTTTAGTTATGTGTTCATTTATTTTCCTGTCGTGCCTGTTATAGAGTTTGGTGTCATCAGCATATATACCCATCTCAGAGGCAATTAAGCTATATATATATATATATATATATATATATATATATATATATATATATATATATATGAGAGAGAGAGAGAGAGAGAGAGAGAGAGAGAGAGAGAGAGAGAGAGAGAGAGAGAGAGAGAGAGAGACTAGCGGGCGGGGGAAGCGCCCGGCTTTGCTAGGTCGTAAAATACGCTTAAATATATTTTAATTTGTTCAGATGTCGTATATCTATATAATACTAAAAGTCTATGGATCTTGTATGTTTGCAATCAGATTTCCGGTTTTCAACATCCGGTTGCGCATGCGTAAATAGCAACGTCTTCAATCCGTTATTCCAATTCCGGAATTTTTATATCGCTTTTAATACAAACAATTTCATTTAATTTGATCAAATAGTTTTTTGTTTTTTTTTAACGGCTAAAAACATTCAACTTCGTAAAGTCTGTCGCAGTTTCAAAAAAACTTCTCCCTTTTAAAAAAACAAAAGTAAACAAACAAGAAAAACAACACTCATTATTAATAGAAACAGCGGCGGTGAAAGAAAACACCTCTCACTTTCCCTCTAATAGATTTCAACACTCCTACTCCCCCTGTTTTCGTTACGTACGCGAGAAATCTTTAATTCATGTCATTATAAATAAATAATTTTATAAAATCAACCGTAGTTTTTTTTTTTTTAACGGCTAAAAACATTCAACTTCGTAAAGTCTGTCGCAGTTTCAAAAAAAACTTCTCCCTTTTAAAAAAACAACACTCATTATTAATAGAAACAGCGACGGTGAAAGAAAACACCTCTCACTTTCACTCTCATAGATTTCAACACTCCTACTCCCTCTGTTTTCGTTACGTACGCGAGAAATAGTTACGTGTATGTGTGAGAGAGAGAAAAAGGGAGCGATGTAAAACTGGATAGTTAAGCGAAAGGAAAACATAAAAGTTTTTTTAAAACACTCAAATTGTACCAAAAATGTTGTAAATAGAAAAGTATTGTCTTAGTTTTAGTGACCTTATTATTAGCATATGAATACAATATTTATTTTCTGTACAATAAGTGCTTAAGCACCCGTGCTTTTCAGCGATACATATTCAATAAAATAAATTGATTAATATAATTAATCTGGATATAAGAGAGTTAGAACCTGATAAGAAGTCTCAATTAAGCAAAAGGATAAAAAAAGTTTTCTTTAAAAAAAATTAATTGTACAAAAAATGTAAATAGAAAAGAATTGTCTTAATTTTATTGACCTTATTATTAACATACAAATTAAATATTTTACACAATGGGTACTGAATGTTTGCTTAAATTAAATGAAAAAAGTTACATTTTATTTTCATTTTCTATTTAAAAAGCCATTATTAACATGTGGAGAGTGTTTTTTTATTATTCTGTACTTTCAACTAACAATTTCATTTAAAAGATGATATATCAAAATTTGAATTTAACTATAATAAGGATTATGATACCTGTTCAGAGCATATTTACCTATAAGTATGACCAACCACTTATAATTCAGTAACTGTAATGTAAAAAAAAATAACAATTATAATAAACAGAACGACTCATAGAAATCTATCTATATTCTTTTTTCATTTTAATATACTTTCATAGAAATGCTTCTGTTATGTAAAAAAAAAAACTATTTTCTTTATGCCACAAGTGTTACGCTCATACATGAATTCCATAGCTAATATAACGTACTGACCCAACGGGTCACGGGTGGTCTAGTATTATTATAGAATCGTGATTTCAAAAGTAAAAAAAGTGTATAGATAACATCAGTTTGAATCGAAACCGAAACTGTAGCATTCAAAGCTGGTGACGTTACCACTGTACCAACGTGGTACGCATACACACCGACAAAAAAATTTAAAATTAAAAATAAACTAAGATCAATGTTCAAAATGTTTAACAAATTTTACACATTTGACCCATTTTCGACTCCTTAAAAGCTATTTCTACTAACGACTCATAAAAGAACAGTCCGTAAAAACAATGCAATCATTTGAGGCCCCTAACGCGGCTCTGCAACTTTTGTTTTCGAAGGAGGTAGAGCTTGAAAATATGGAGACAGGCAGACATATAGTCGTTTATATAGTAGATTTCGCGTACTAATACAAGAGGTCACTTCAAGCATTTAGGTGGAAAATTCAAAATGAGATTTTTTTGGTGCATATGATCAACCAATGGACGAGAATATTTTACGGTTCATATATGTTGAGTAAAATTGTGAAAAATTTTCAAACATAAACGCCTCACTAGATGAGCTATTACGGGAGCAACTATCTTCACACAAACCTCGCGTAGACTCATATCTGTTCGTTCCATGTCAGGAACAGTAAAAGTAAGCAACCCCTTTAAAGCACATGGTCGGGAATATCATTGTAGAAGCACGACAAACATTCCTAGGTTGTTATAACTCTGTGTATCAAGGAACACACACAACGAAAACAATAATATAGGGAATAAAAATCCTACGGGAATTGTCCAGCACTAAATTGAAACAGCGCAGACGCGCAAATAGTTGCGAAATAACGTCATTGATAGGAAAACAAAACGTTTTAAAAGGGAGATCACGTTTGAGACTTGGTAACGTTCGAGATCACGTAAGAGACGTGAATGACGATCGAGAAGACGATCACGTGAGGGGTGTCACAATGGTAACGACGAAATGAGGAGATGAATGTCATTGTACAAAAAAAACAAGTTGAATTTCTTTTCTATTCTTTGTCTACTTTGCCGCTGACAACGTCACAAAATATGGAGCCACAGCGGACACAATGAGATGCATTATCTTGACCCTGTACTATCTCCACGCGAAGTACGTGTATAAGATTTATGAGTGATCAACCAATATTGATAACTTAGACTCAGCATTAAACAACATCTGCTTTTTCATTACTGGTTTTGCGAAACACAAAAACATGAACAACCGGTTTCTATCCGCAAGCATTGCACCTACAAATGTGAGACGAGGCTTTTCCAGCTGAGTAGAAATAAAAAAAAGTTATTATTGATTAACGCTATCTACTTCACTGACATGAACCTCCGGCACACGACTAAAGTCAAGTGGAAGCTTGCTCAGCTACGTCAAACCTATATTAACACCACAGGAAGAAACCAGACTGTAGTGGAGACTAAAGGGATTCTTCTTTTTATGTAGTTTAAATCATTCAGGACTGAGGATCTGGGAAAAACAAAATCACGAGATGCCTTCAATAAGTTTCTGTTTACAGGTATTTATAATTGTCGTGGACTCTTGGAAATTTAGTATGCTATTACTACACATCTTGTGAGACGATTGGCCAATTGTTATGATTTTAGGTTTGAATGAACAGCTAAACTATGAATTGGAATACACTCTACTAAACCTAATTGTCACAGCTGAAGAATTTCCAACATGCAATCTGGACATGAGAATACTTTAGAAGAACGATATGCAATAAACTTCTGTTTTTAATTTGGAAGAAAAAATGCCACAGAGACTATGAAATGATTCAGATTACTTTTGGATCATCTTCCATGAATCGAACATCAGTTTTTGAGTGGCATAAGAGATTCAAGTAAGGCAGGGAGTCTGCGAAGGATGAGTAGAGGTGTGGGAGGAGTAAGGAAGTCAGAACACCAGAATTGATTTTGCTAAATAAAAAAAAAATTCATGGATACGAACCGTCGTGTGTCTATAGAGACAATAAGTGCACAGTTTGATATCAGTATGGGAACTGTATACAATTGTTCGCGAATAACTGAAGACACTGAAGAATTGCACGAATGCGTCATTCCACAACTCCATCCTTGTCACAGACCATTTAACCGAGATTGGCACCAAGAGAGATCCTCACTCTCTCTATAGTTCAGACCTTGCTCCTGTGATTTTTGATTATTCCCTAAACTCAAGGAAAACTGATATGAGACTATTGAGGAGATGAAAGAGACCGCGACGAGGATCATTGACAATCTCATAGGACTTCCATTGGATCTTTCAGAAGTTGTTGGAACGGTAGAAGTGTATTGCAACCAGAGGAGATTACTTCGAAGGTGACTAGAGTTTCATGTGTGTACTGTCAATAGAAGTGTCCATACGAACAATGTCTGGAAACTTATTGGATGCATCTCGTATCAACCCTTTTAACATGATTTGTGATGATTTTGATATCGCAGTTGAGTTTACCAGTTATTTTTTATTCGTTTCTGAATTCATTTTTAGTCCTCATTTGGAGGCGCATTTTGTAATTCAACTAGAATAATATCTTTAGTCTATGAATTGGTTTCGAATAGTGTGACCTACCGTTTAACATACTCTAAGCAGGTGCAATTGAACAAAGAACGACAAAAAGTAAGGTGTGCTCAACCATATCTACACTACTGGAAGAAATCAAGTTTCAGCTCTGGACCAAAGGACTAAAGAATGACTCCTTCTATAGAGAAATGCTCTTTTCTATAGTTAAGCACCGGTGATCCAATAGAAAACGCTCAACCGCCAGAGAACAGAAACAGGACGAACAGAAGATGGTTAGATGGCTATCAAAATCGTATCAACCATTTATAGATGAGGTGAAGAGTTCCAGAGTTCAGTGATGATGCAAAGAACCGTGATACAGTCGTATGCTTCCAAGGCAGAAAAAAGATGACAGACAAGCTTCTGTTTAATTCATAGATCGAAGAAACTATGTGGTCATCGTTTTTATAAGTACTAATAATACAAAGATGAATGTTTGGTTTTGTCATATGAGTAAATAGAGATTTGGAAATATGAATAGCTGCATACTAATGTTGATAGTAGAAACGTATAATTGAATAAGGATTGATAGGCCGATTTACATCTACAGTTTCCTCGCACTGATGATAGCCAGAAATAGAATAAAGGAAAGTGTAATAAACTATGTTTTATGTTCAAAAAGTTTTCTGATTTACTTGCTAACCGTCGAGAGAAAATTTAGGCACAATGTCGGGTTTGAATGTGGACATATCTGTCGTATTATGAGCCTAAAATAAACAGCCTGGCTGTTGTGGCTAGTGCAATAGA
>NC_136495.1:131154750-131172250 GCF_053919585.1 Euprymna scolopes
GTTTCAGAGAGAGAGAGAGAGAGAGAGAGAGAGAGAGAGAGAGAGAGAGAGAGAGAGAGAGAGAGAATACCTCTCAGGTGCTCATTACCGCATCGTTGCTTCTGTTCCCTAACTCCTTTATCAGAAAAATTTGACAATGTCTCGACAAAGGAGACGCTTCACCCTCTTTGTCATCAATCTGTTTCAATGCTCCGATTCGGTAGAACAGTTTAATAAAAGAACAAAGAAAACATTCGAAGTAACTTACAATGTCAGAAAGTGTATATATATATATATATATATATATATATATATATATATATATATATATATATATATATATTAGTCCACTACTTATGAAGGTCAAGAGTCACTGAAGGATAAGTGCCCATTAAACGGAAAATGATTACCAAAAAAAGATGAAGATCACTATGAGAGTACTGACATCGATTAATAGTATAAACCGATTATTACTTACATGACACAAGTTTACTAACACTGGATTTGAAGACGATCAAGTTGTAATCAGCTTGGAAGCAATCCACCGGTAATATGTCCCACATGCGACAAGCCTTTGTTAAACAGCCCTGTTCATATAAATTCGGCATGATACGGAAGATATAAATAAAGGAAAATCATTTTGTATTGTCGTTGTAACAGGAGTTCTTATTGTGAATATCATGGAGGTAGGAACCAAAGATTGGAGCTCAGGCGAGCACCTTCAATAGAAATAATATAAGAGTACTAACTGTGTTTCTTTTCCGAGAAAAGGGTCTCTAGGATGGAGAAGCGATCATCCACTGATCAATTTCGTGGAGGATGTTTAGTGTGTGTGTGTGTGTGTGTGTGTGTGTGTGTGTGTGTGTGTGTGTGTGTGTGCGTGTGTATGTGTGTGTATGTGTATGTGTGTGTATCTGTATGTGTGTGTATGTGTGTCTGTGCGTGTGCGTGTGCGTGTATGTGTGTGTGTATGTGTGTATGTGCGTGTATGTGTGTATGTGTGTGCGTGAAGAAAGGAAATAGTAATATAGTAATCCATGCGATCGTCGTAAAACATAAGAGCGTGTAGCTTGATGTATTTTAATACGTTTTCGATTTTTTCTAATTGCGATGGTCGTTCAATGCTTCTTAATTTTTTTTAACTAATAACAATTGAAGAGCTACGAAGACGGGAGTTGCACCATTAACAAAGCGACATTTAGTGCTCTAGAAATTACTTTTACAACATAGTCACCATCATGCGCATTGCACTTTTGTCAGCGATGAATAAAAGCCTTCATGCCTCGGTCGTAAAAATAAACGTTGCCGAGGTGGTTCACTTTTTCACAGTTGCGATTAGAGCGTTGTTGTCCGGGGAAATGTTACCTACATAATACGTCCTTCAGAGGTGCAGACAAGTGTATGTCTGACGGTACCAGGTTAGGACTATACAGTGGATGAGACAGCACCGTCCAGCCAAACTTTGTCACATATCTCATCGTCTTCAAAATTGTGTGTGGCCTGGCTCTGTCATGTTACAAATGGAATGTTTCCCATTTTCTTTTGCCTAAAGTATGAAATGATGGCCTTCAGCTTTGTCACCGTTTAAACGTAACAATTAGAGTTGACAGATAACCTTAGTTCAAAGAAATCCAAGAGGATGACGCCCTTCCTGTCTCAGAAGGCGGTGCCCATAATTTTGCCTGTTGATGTCTGCGCCTTGAACTTCTTTGCTATGTAGCGTGGATGACGGGAATAATTGCCGTTTGGAATCCAGCTCATGATCCTACATCTCATCACGTGATGATGCGGTCCAAGAATTCGTCACGTTCAACTTCGTATTGATTCAACAAGTCCTGACAGACGTCACGTCGGTGGTTCTTTTGCACTTGTGAGAATTTTCGTAGAACCCATCAAAGCACACACTTTGCCGCATCCTAGGTATAGCAACAGTTTCCAATGCATTCAACTCTACACGCATTTTCATTCACCGCTAATTGCCGATGAGTTGTTGGAGGCGCACAGTGTTTACTGGGGTAGTGACTGTGCATAGTAGCCAGAAGCGCGCTTTGTCACTCTTTGCCATCTCTGTTGCAACTATGGAATCGATGAACCCATCTCCCAACTGTGCTGACATCAACTGCGCCAGCTTTGTAAAAGTTAAACAGGCGCCGATGGATGTTGATTGATTCAATTTTTTTCTGCATGGAGGAATCCAATGACGCATCTCAGCTTCATGACAAGGGATGCCTTCTTAGAATCTCAGAGCTTCTATCTTTACATCATCAACTCTTTGATCCCCATCTGGCATTAACTGAAATGAATGGCTCTCGTCTTGGGAGGTTCCATGTTTTGACAAGCTTCTGTGGTTGACCTTTATTCCTGATCTGAAATGGAACACGTACATCAAATCCGTTGCCAAGGTCGCTGGAAAAATTGTGAGATCGTTCTACCGCTCCAGCAGATATCTACTTGCTGATGCAATTCTCTACCTATCTAAGAGCCAGGTACGTCCAAGGATGGAGTATTGTTGCCGCATCTGGGCAGGAACTGCTTGAAAGGCATATCTTCCCTTGACAGGGTTCAAAATAAACGTAACCTAATGGGGATATCCTTTTCTCTTCCCTGCAACCTCTTTCTCAAAATGAAAAAAAAAAAAACGTTGCGAGCCTTTCTCTGCTTTATCGTTATTTTTCATGGCAAGTGTTCGTCTGAACTCCAACTTATGGTCCCCACCCTCGCCAAACATTCACAAGAAACACTCGTCTAGCTGAAAACATTACCAATAATTTACCCCACTCTTTAGCTGTGCATAAACCTAAACGTTGATTCCATGAACAAAGCTTCTTTCTTAAAACTGTCCACCTGTGGAACTCTCTTCCGTTTGCCTGCTTTCCTGCTGACAACACTATGGTCGTCTTCAAGTCCAACGTAAACAAGTTCTTGATGAGCCGTTTACCAAATTTACACTTCTAACGAGTACTATGATATTGCCTCTTTGACTACTGTACACTCTTTAATTTTTATTCTCGAGTGACCTATGGGCCTTGATAAGTGGTGATTCCTTTGTAAAAAAATCACTAATATACATTTTTTTTTAATTTCATATTAGAGAAAGATAACAATCGGCATTGTTTTTCTTTTTATGAATAAAGTACACATTGTAACAAACATAATCAGAGAAATTACGATTTCTTACAGATTCTACTTTATTATTGCGTCGTTAGAATCGGACAGAAACCGTTATAGTCGGTGAAAAAAAATAAAAACAACAAACCAGTTCGGCTTTTTGCCCAATTCAAAAGCTGAACAAGCCTTTTCCCGAGCATTTTTTAGTACAGGTAAAATTGTCAGCTTCTCGAGATTTCCGATTGTCTAAACGCTTCGGTATTTTCCGACTGTTTACATAAACGGCCGGAGAATGCCGAAAAATAAGGGTTTAATCTGATTCCAAACTGTTATCATTATCATTGTGTTCTGTCTTATATTATAGATTTATTGGAAACAATACTACGGTTATTATTGTTTACACACTAGGGATTTTCACACGAGACATTTAGTGATTGTCCACTGGCAATAGCAAGTGTTTGATCCTGAAATCTGAGTGACAAGTTTAATCATATTTCTAGCATTTTTTTTTTATCACAGTAAAACCATATTGCATTATCACAACAACCGTTTAACCCTTATCCTCGAGTGGCATCCGGGCCTTGATAAGTGGTTACTCCTATGTCAGAAAAAAAAGTGATTTTTCACGTCCTGAAGGATCATGTAGTAACTTCTTCGTGTCATTTGCAGCAACAGAATACAAACTTAACTTTGGGAATACATTATTCAATAGAACATGGCAGATATTTTGCTTTCTTGTATATCAAAAGCGTTACGTTTAACGGTGAAAATAGTATTTTATTTAAGATCAGTCGTTTATTTAATTTCATTTTCTCGTTTTGACTACTTTCTTTTCAAAGCTTAAAGCATTTTCGTATCTGGTTTGCGTCGCGATATTTGGAATACTTAATAAGAATAATAGGAATAATAATGAAATTAATAATAATAATAATAATAATAATAATAATAATAATAATAATAATAATAATAATAATCCAGCTGACAACATGGTGAATATCAAAAAAAAAAAAAGAAGAAAAAAAAAAAGAGAAACGAAGCAAATACACAGAGCTAGCCAGAGAGCTGAAAGGGATATGAAAGATAAAGAAAATCAAAATAATAGTAAGAGCACTATGAACAATCCCGAAATAAATTTGAAAACAGAATAGGAGAAATTGGAATGAAAGGAATACTGGAAAAATAAAACAGCTGAAATGTTGAGGAATGTGGAGACTAATACAAACAAACCAAAAGGGTAGACCAGACAAACTGCAACAGAGACAAAACATAAAGCGCTACATGGAACCAAAAACATTAAAGCTGCATATCTGTAAGTTCTCTACCCCCGTCCATCCTCCCCATTACCATATTACTGCACCCCCAAGAGTGAAACCAAATAGCGAAGTAGTTAAGGAGGAAGGAAAGACCGAGGAGTGAGCACTGACCAGGCCTCTATTGTATGAGTGCGAAAAGAACTGGGACCTTGGGGAGGCTTACTGCCACTCAAATTCCAGTAAAGACCAATGGCAACTGCCAATGAGAAATCAATGGCAAGCAGCTGTTGCGATAATGCAAATTTATTTGCAAATGGTATCGAAAGAGGTGGAGAGTTTTGGAAAATCCAGGGAGACTTGTTGTCACTCAGCTTCCAGTGAACACCACAGGCTGTATTCAATGAGATCTTTGATAACCTGTGTGAAAGCTCCTTGAGAGATAATAATAATAATAATAATAATGATGATAATAATAATAATAATAATAATAATAATAATAATAATAATAATAATAATAATAATAAAAGATTCATTGTATCGGTAGATATTGCTGCTGCGTTGAATAAGGAATCTCTATGTGTCTATAAGGCACAGTGTCTATCTCAGTGTCTCGGTTGGTAAACCAAGTGAGAATAAAATATGAAAGTATTGGTCTGACACTCTTGGCACAATCGGATTAAAACATGTCGATACACGTACACAATCGTAAATATCGCTCGAAGTCCATAGCAATATATATATATATATATATATATATATATATATATATATATATATATATATATATATATATATAAGGGAGAACAATAACACTGTCGCCCTAAAAAAACAACACTACAGCTTTATTTAAAATCTTTTATTGAAAAAAATCAATTCAGATAATTGGATTATGTAAGAGAAGTGACATCTATGCGATGTAGCTGTCTTCAGCCTCAATCACTGCCTCGATACGGGTTAGGAACTGGGAACATGGTGTTTCTACAAGCGCCGACAGGAGTTCGGCGAATACTCAGTAAATGGCGGCGATCAGACTGGCTTTGATTTTGTCGGAGGTCATGTTGGTGATGTTCTCAAGTATGACCAAGTTAATTTTTGTGAACATCAGTCTGTAAAATAAAGGATAGTAAAGTATAAATGGTTTTAAAAGAGATCAGTACATTTTAGCATCGATTAATTTAGGACGCTGAAACCGGATATGAAGTAAAAAAGTTTCGAATTTAATTTTTATAATGTAAAAATGTGTAAATAATGTTTTTCGAATTAATGCGTAATGGCATGTTTAAGTTTTAACTAAATATTATGGCTGATTTTTGTAAACATCGGTCTGTAAAATAAAGGAAAAAGCGAGTATAGTAAAGTATAAATTAATTAAAGAATTCTGTTCATTTTAGCATCGGCCAATTTAGGACGCAGAAACCGGATATGATATGAGAAAAGCTGCGACGTTTTTTGTTTTTGTTTTTAATGTAACCATGTGTAAATAATGTTAATCCTAATAATGCTTAATAGTATGGGTAACTTGTAAGTTGCAGAGGAAAAGAAGTTTAAGTGAAATTAAATTTCTCTGCCCCACACGAAATAATAATAAAAAAAGGATTAAAACAAAATGACACCCGCTTCTCGTTTAAAATACACCGCATTTATTTTTCAACAAAAATAACAAGATGAACAAGCAAAAGTCCGATCGGTGAGAGTTCTCGAGAAATCATTATGATTAGAACGTTCAAAGCAGGTGAAAAAAAATCCTTTGTGGAATTATTAAGATTAAAAGGTCTTCGTTAGATTAATAAGATTAGTTGAAAATCTTATATATATATATATATATATATATATATATATATATATATATATATATATATATACTAGCACTTCAGCCCAGTTTACTCGAGCCATATGTACTAGTCATAATTTAAGGTGCATATATATATATATATATATATATATATATATATATATATATATATATATATATATATGTTTAAAATGTCCAGGTAACCTACATCAAATATTTAAAGTGTTTAGACCTTAAGTTAGCGGAGGAGTTTGGTAGAGTCTGCAAAGGTCAACTCTTTCAGCTTTGACCTCTTGCAGCTAAATTTTCGCCCAAAAATTAATTAAAAGGCTTGCTGCATGTCTGAATACCCTTTATGTAAACTTTCAAATATTTAGACCCAAAATTGGCTGAATAGTTGACTAGAGACCACAAAGGTCTAATCTTTTGAACTTTGTCAGCTTGGTAGCCAAATTTTCGGCATAAAAAACGATTGAAAACTTGCCCTATATCTGAATACACTTTATGTAAAATTTCAAATATTTAGACCAAAAATTAGCTGACAGGTCAATCTTAAAAATAAACCCTAATTTTGACCCCTTAACATTTATTCTTTTGGACTCAAATCGAATTAAAAAGTTTGATCCATATCCTAGGAACCTACGTCTAAATTTTCAAGTGTCTAGACCCAAAATTGGCGGAGGAGTTTGGTAGAGTTTTCAAAGGTCAAATCGTTGAACTTTGACCCTTTAACAGCCAAATTTCTGGCCTAAAACAGCTTAAAAAGATTTTTCCAAATACCGATACCCCTTATGTCAAATCTCGAGTCTGTAGACTGAAAATTGACAGAGTAATTTGATACATACACAGATGGACACACAGACAATTTCCCTTATATATATATATATATATATATATATATATATATATATATATATATATATATATATTAGCAGTTCAGCCCGGTTTTGCTCGGACCCAATGTACTTTTCATAACTTTATGTGCATATGTATATATGTAAATATTAAAATGTTTGACTTATATCTAGGTAACTCACATCTAAAATTATAAGCTTTTAGACCCAAAATTGGCGGAGGAGTTTGGTAGAGCCAAATTCTCGCCCCAAAACTGATTAAAAGGCTTGCTGAATGTCTGATAACCCTTTATGTAAAACTTCAAATTTTTAGACCCAAAATTGGCTGAATATTTGTCTAGAAACCACAAATGTAAAATCTTTTGAATTTTGACCCGTTGCCAGGCAAATTTTTAGTCAAACCTCAATTAAAAAGCTTATATTTGAATACACTTCATGTAAAATTTCAAATGTGTAGAATAAAAATTGTCTGAGTAATTTGGTAGAGACTGCAAAGTCAACATTTTTTTTTTACTTTGACCCTAATTTTGACCCTTTAATATTTATTGTTTTGGGCTTAAATCAGATTAAAATGTTTGATCCATGTTCAAGTAACCGACATTTAAAATTCCAAATGTTTACACCCAAAATTGGCGGAGGAGTTTGGTAGAGTTTTCAAAGATCAAATCGTTTAACTTTGATCCTTTGACAGCCAAATTTCTGGCCTAAAACCGATTAAAATTTTTTTCCCAAATCTCAATACCCTCATGTCAAATTGTGTGTGTGTGTGTGTGTGTGTGTGTGTGTGAGAGAGAGAGAGAGAGCGAGAGAGAGAGAGAGAGAGAGAGAGAGGGGGGGGGGGTGAACAAAATAACTACCTTGAATTTTTTTTCAATTAATAGGTGTTTTAAACTTATAAATATTGAAAAATTACCAAAATGTTGGTTTCATGTTTTCAGCAAGATACGAGTCTTTATTTTGCCGTGTTCCCAGGAATATTTACAAGAACCTTGAGAAGAAAAAATGTGCCGGTACAACATCTTTTTTACCCTTTTCCAACACTGGCTATATCTAGATAATTAAGTTGCACTATATTATAGTTTTGAGGAATAAAGAATATAGTACTTATGTTGAATTACATTTAATTAAAAAACAAAGCTACAGAAAAATATTTATAATGTACTAGCCGGACGGATTGCCCGGCCTTGTCCGGGCGTAAAGTACGCTTAAATATAATATTGTAATTTGTCCAGATTTCGTATATGTTATTATTATAGAGTTGTGGCTTCAAAAGTTAAAAAAAAATATATTTAGACGCCATCAGCTAGAATCAAAACCCAATCTGTAGCATTTAAGCTGGTGACGTTACCACTGTACCAATGTGACACGCATATGAACCGATTAAAAATTCAAAAATAAACTAAGACGAATGTACAAAATAACGATTTAAAAATTTTTTTCCACTTATTTTGACCCCTTAAAAACTATTTTAACCCATTTTTGACCCCTTAAAAACTATTTTGACCCATTTTTAACCCCTTAAAAACTATTTTGATCGGCTAAAGACCCATAAAAGAATGGCCCGTAAAAAATCCAATCATTTGAGGCACCTAGCGGCGCTTTGCGACTTTTAGCTTCACTAGGGATAGAGTTTGAAAATATGGAGACATACACACATATACCCTTTTATATATAAGATTTTGGAATATGACATCTTTCATCGCAAATCACAGCTCGGTCGGAAAAGGGGGCATCCTTGTTGCATAAAAGAAGAGAAAATGATACTTAATAACGGCGTATATTTCATCTCTCCTTCAATTCGTGAGACACCCAATTATCAAGTTTTTTTGTCTTTCCAATGTCACTCAAGTTGTTGCAAATCGCCGCACACGTTACGTCCGATTAAGAAGTAAGTTTACGAACAGTTGTGCGTGGATTGGCGTCGACAAAGGCTCTTAATTCATCGTGGTCAACATCCGATAGCTGACCACTACGCTCATCAGCTTCAAGACTCTCATCATCGTCAGACAATTTCTTAAACGACCATTGTGCTGTGCGTTCAGTAGTGGTTCCTAGGCCAAATGCTCCGTTGATATCGCGAGGTGTTTTCAGGAGCTTTTCGGTCTAGCTTGAATTGAAATAAGAAACGTGTGAATTTGCTGGTCTTCATCTTGTATTCAACGTTATGAAAATACGATTGTAAAAGATAATTGTATGAAAATGATTGTAATTTAACTAATTAAATAGAGGAAAAAGAAAAAAAAAAGGTTTTTAAAATATATAAAGTAAAGTAAATTACGCAAAGTTATTTTAAAATATATAATTTGAAATCAAAATTAAAAATTCCCCAAAAACTTTTTTATGAATCTAATATATATATATATATATATATATATATATATATATATATATATATATATATATATATATATATATATATATATATATAAATAAAATAAATAGAAATTATTACTCCGTGGATTAAGGACTATCCACTTATCTTGTGCTTCCTTTTTAAAATATAAATATGTTTTTAACTCTTTTTCAACATGTTTTTTTAACATGTTTTATTAATCATTTGTTCATATAAATATATATATATATATATATATATATATATATATATATATATATATGATGAAAATAATGGAAATAGTATTCCGACAAAATAGAGAAAATAAAAAAGGAACAAACCGTATTATGTGTTCACCAACGTTTCGTCTTTATTTCGAGACTTCCTCTGGGTGAATGAGATTAAGAAACCAATTTTGTACTGGTATATTTTTTGGTTTCTTAATCTCATTCACCCAGAGGAAGTCTCGAAATAAAGACGAAACGTTGGTGAACACATAATACGGTTTGTTCCTTTTTTATTTTCTCTCTCTCTCTCTCTCTCTCTCTCTCTCTCTCTCTCTCTATATATATATATATATATATATATATATATATATATACTTTTCTAGTCGCACTGACGAGCTGTGAAACAGCGAAACAGTACTGTGTGTGGATGACTATATATATATATATATATATATATATATATATATAGTTCAAACACTACGGTGTTTGTATACATGGTAAAGTGTTAGTTTTACTCATTACGAACTGCTTTAAAGTTTCACCGCTCACTTATTTTGCGACCAAGTGTCAAATAATTTTTAAAATCCATGCGTAACTTTCTCAGTTATAATTTGAAAAAAAAAATCAATTTACTTCAGTAAAACAAACGTTATAATAAAATTTCTGTGTTCAAAAATTTCAGAATTTGTAGGGAACGTAGCGACGGTTTTTCTGATTGGTTACGCTACCTCAAATCAGCTGGGAATAGCGGAGAAGATGATATAACAAAATATTAAAAAAAAAACTTTGCTAATAATTCACCACTGTCCCGATCTGTCGCTCAGCTGTACTGTCGTTGATTATTCACCGTCGCTTTTACTCGCTGGCAAAACCTAACTGCTGAATGAACGCTGCAATCTAAAGAGAGAAAAAGAGAGAAATCAAATAGAGAGAGAGAGGGAGAGGGGGGAGGGAGAGAGAGGAAGGAAGAGAATAGGGGTAACAAGTGAAACAGAGAGAAAGTATTATTTCAAAGGAAAACCTGACAAATGGTGATTGCAGTAGAAAAATACGAACATAAAAAGTAATATGGATGAAATTAAACATGGAAAAGTAAAGGATTAATTGTTAAATCTGGAAAAGAAAAAGACAAGATATTCTAGTGAAAAATATAATAAATTAATAACTTAAAACATTGCAGCATTAAGAATTTTAAAAAAATTCAATTTAACATTATATAATCAATTCTTAAATTATACTAGTCTAGTTTGCACCGGAAAATACCCAAACAGAGACTGGAAATGATGTGTCATATGTCACGTGTTCTGGTTTGCATAAGCATCATTGAGTTGGATTTGAGATGTCAGGAAGGACAGACGACTAATATAGGTCTACCTATGAGGAGGGGAAAGTTTCAGATTAAGGACCTTGAAGAACCACCTGAAGCCAGAGATTGTCGTTCACTCCAGTTCTGCTGTAACGGATACCAGAAGAAACAATACCAGAACAGGTTTGTCGTTATGTATTAGTGTTGGGCCGATTAACCGGAATCGAGATCGGAAAAATCGACAAAGTTGGGGGTACCGGAATCGGTATCGGAATCGAAAAAATTGTGCCTGTTTTCCGATGCCAAAACGATTCTTTTAATTGTCTTTTTTATTTGATTTTATTAAAACACACACACACACACACACACACACACACACACACACACACACACACACACACACACACACACACACACAAAAAAAAAAAAAAAAAAAAAACGCCATTGCTGATAATAATGATAAAATAATAAATATTTCTTGATTTTAAAATATCTGTAAAGTTAAAATCGATAAATCATCCTCCACAAGTGTAAATTTCTGTTTAGGAACACATCTGCATATTTAACATGTTTTTTTTGTTTTTTTTTACAGAAATCAGGAAAAATAACAACTCTATAATTAAATATATACAGATTTATAAAGAATCGAAACCGGAATCGGTAATTGTATCGGAATCGGTGATTTACTACGGAATCGATAATTGTATCGGAATCGGGAAAATATTGTAATCGTCCCATCACTATTATGTATATATTGTTATATATTCTGACACGTACGCACCGAAACCATTAAATGAGGCGAATCACGGGTCGTAAAATAGACATTAAGGATACAAGGACAACAGTCCGTTACACAGAATACATACATGCACATAGTCCGTTTATGGTAGGAATACACGGACATTTAGTGGTGCCACGTATACACATCAAACACTACCACGATGTAACTATATACACATATATAGAGCCCCTCTGTGACGCAAATACGTCACAATTCATGTTTGTCAACGATATACACACGTACGTTTATATGGTATAGTATATACACGGTCATATACCTCCTAAGTTAACACCATACGCACCCTGTTACATAAAGTAAAACTCGCAATTTTTTGCAAGGAATACAAAATAAATAAATAAATAAATACATAAATAAATAAATAAGTAAATAAATAAATAAATAAGTAAATAAATAAATAAATTAATAATAATAATAATAATAATAATAATAATGAAAATAATAATAATAATAATAATAATAATAATAATAATAATAATAATAATAAAGCTCTTAGAAATGAATTGATATTGTCGTTTGCTGGGAATGCTTAAAATGGTAAATTTTACAAGTGACAACTTATCACTGTAAATGAAATGTTTAGCCGTCCTGTTAAGTTAGACCATCGATATGGATAAACAATCGAAATGAATCATGTAGGTCGTGATAAAAAGGCTATCGGAAAAAAAGATAACCTACTTCCTTTAGCTTTTGGAGTAAATAGTAATTCAGTTTGTCTCTTTTGAGTCATTTCAATATTTTTAAAATAAATTATTTAATTCGGAAAATGAATAGGTTTTTTCTCATGCTTCTCACCCTACGGATAACAATGAACTCTTCCGTTAACTATAAAAAGTCGAATCATGCTCACTTGACAGTCGGACTGACGTATAAACACGTTCTTTGTTTGTTGTATTCTCTTTTCTGTTCAGCCCATTTCGTTGCCACTAATTACCGAATTGCGTCTTTCTTCCGGCCTCGTCCAGAACCACAAGAGATTTGTACACGATTAATTAAACACAGGTTGCTATGAAGGCAGAATTGTGGGTTCACACATTTCCAGATAGTATTAATGTGACCACTGAAGATATAGCATAACTGATTCCAGAGTCTGCGATGTTATCCATTGGACAATGCATAATCCCAACTGAAATGAACGAAAATGATAAAGTGCACGTTGCTCAACGTTGGCATGCATTTTTTTATAATTCAAAATGATGAAATTAATTACTAAATTTGGTTTCGACTGTTACATACTCAGGCTCGCTGTCCAGTTTTTATTTAAAGTGATATCACTAGTAAGTAACGAGATAGATTAATCAGGAAATAACGTGTCGTAATCCATTATAAATGAGTATTTAATTTTTGTACTAATCATTTCGCAGTAGGAAGGAAGTAGATGCTGCTGCTGCTGCTGATGATGATGATGACTACAATGTTGCTGCTGCTGCTGATGACGAAAACACAAATCTAAAGACACTGAACTGGCAATGGTAAATATTTCCAAACAATCTCACATACTGTCGACCTCACAAATAAAACGTGGTGGTATAAGCATAAGTTCGTACAAAAAACAAAAAAACAAAAAAAACAACAACATTCATACAAAATTCCAGAAGAATGCGATAATCACGAATGTATAAGGTGGAACGATAAATTTGTCGCCCTATAGAAAACAACACTACAGCTTTATTTAAAATATTTTATTGAAAAATTCAAATTAGGTAACTTATGCAGTAGAACTGACATCTATTCAATGTAACCGCCTTCAGCCTCAATCACCGCCTCGATACAGGTCGGGAACTGGAAGCATGTCTTTTCCACAAGCGCTGGCGAGAGTTCGGTTAATACTCGACGGATGACAGCGATCAGGCTGGCTTTGGTGTTATAGGAGGTCATGTTGATAATGTTCTCGACGTATGACCAAACGAAATAGTCCAGCGGGTTCAGGTCGCGGGAGGAGGAAAGCCATTGAGAGAAGGGTAAAAATTCGTAGCACTCCTTCTGACGCCAAGCCTGGGTCTCTTTGAACTTGTGTGCTGGCGCCGAGTTCTGCTCTCACACCCAGGGTCTGCCAGCGGCAACCTGATTGCACCAGGGGATCACCACACTCGTCAGCACATCCAAGTACACTTTGGTGTTGACTTTCAAGCCAACTTCGATGTGGCTTGAAACAAAACCAAAGACCACAATTGTGGCCGGAAACTTCGTTGAGCTGTGCCCTCAAGCGTTGATCCGTACGGATTTGCATTTTGAGGGTGCTAGCACTGGTACTGTTTTCATAACTTTGATTGGAAGAGAGAAGGGGTTATAAAGCGGCAATCTCCGTCACTGTGTCACTTTCATACATAATAGAAGGCTCCTATCGCTCTTGGGATTTGTCAACGACTCGACAACTGGTAGATGGTCTGCAAAAAAAAAAAAAAAAAAAGAAAAAAAAGGCATCCAGTTTTCATCAAACAGACATGACATCATGTCGTCTTTTCTAGACCGACAATTTTATCGTTTCTCTCTGACAAGAATAGTTCAGCTCTATACTAGAATTGAGCAGAAAATATTGATCTTCTTGAAATGCTTATTGTTTACCAAAAATGAATAATACACGGTTTCAATTGTCTGTACATAATATACACAAATCACAAGTCACAATTACATAATATACACAAATCCATGTTATACAGAACTGCGCCCTGACCAGTGAGTTAATAATAATAATAATAATAATAATAATAATAATAATAATAATAATAATAACAACAACAACAACAACAACAACAACAACCCAGAAATCAAATAAATTACCTCTCGAAACACGCATGTGTGGTAGGATGTTATGACACAGAATTCTCGTGACGAGGTAAAGAGAATGGAAAAATCAAATAAAGGGTAAAAACAGTCATATTCCAAAAAAAACCAACGAGCGTTACCAACGAAACATAATTGGTAAACGGCTTTTGCGATAACGACGTAGATGGAAAACGTTGGCAATTTTAGGAAACTTGTTCTATCTCAGTTATTTTCAGTGATCGCAAACATGGAAAATAACTCCTGTAAAAAGCCCTAATGAGTAAATAATAATAGTGTTATGTTATTGGCTCCCGGAAAATATAGTTCATGGCTAATTATCGGTGCATAATTTAATAGGAATTTCGATAACAGAAAGAGTATTAACGAAGCGAAACAAGTATTTTAAGTTGAACAAATATGTACATTAATTTTAACCGAGGAAAAGGAATCTTATGAGTAAAAATAAATACGGATTATTACCTAGCAAGTCAGATGATGGTCATGTAATGATGCGCGTTGATGACGCTATTAAGAGGAGGGTAGATTCTTTAAAGGAAACTAGAACGTAGTCAGAATTTGTTGTCAGAGTAAGCAGAAGAAGAGAGAACCATTCCACTGACTGGAATGGTTCAGAGCAAGGTAGATTGTGGGAAAATGTCCATAGTTGAGATGTAAAATTTAAGACCAGAGTGCAGATTCTCAACAAAGAAACATCGGTAAGTAAAGTTGCTGTAAATATAACAAAGATTTCGGGTCGTACGAATTTGCATTTGAAGCTTTTCTAAGGATCTATCAAATCAAGATAGATGGATAAGGTATGTTTCCCTACTTGCTAATGCTACCCCCAAATACACCCGTCTCCTATTATTGAAAGACCGTCTATCATAAATATTATATGTCCTGTTTATATACTCACCACTAAATGATCACACGTCAAATAAAAAATATACACATTCACATATACTCGTAAATATATACACACATTATATAGACGACTTTATTACAATGGAAAATGTGGTTATTAGTCTCAAGTTCGTATTAGTGTATCCCAACTCCAAACGAGTTGTATTATTTCAATAACACATCGTATATATATATATATATATATATATATATATATATATATATATATATATTAATGAAAACAAAGGGATGTAGTGTTTACGAAATGGTAAACTTCAAACTAATATAAATAACAGTATTTATATATAGAAAATTTTATCCCAACCGAATTAAAAAATCTCAATACGCAACAGAGAGTAAAGCTTATTATAAGAGAAAAAAAAATAAAACTGACTTCTCTTTGGACTACTGCACTGCCCGGAAAAAAACAATTTTCATTATTTCAGCTGTTTTGAAAACTTTCCAATCGGATTATATGCATCGTCACGCTGGACTTATTTTGGAATACATTCTATCTAAAGAACTATTTTGCATTTTAGAACCAAGTCGAGAGGAGTTTCATTCAAGCTGAAATATTATGCACGGTTTTTTTATATTAGTTTTTCTTTACATATCCAATATTATTTTTATTTGGCAATTTATAACTACAATAAATTGCGGTTTCACTTATTCATTAAGTAGCAAATTCTAGTATTGCTGCAAATATAATTTGCTAATTTCATAATATCCTCTGATGAGAATAATAATAAGAATAGAATTCTTTGAAACTCTGCGGAATAAGGACTTTGTACATTGTTTTTTTGAGTAATCAGTCGAACAATAAATTTGGATTGTAATTTTCAACTTACAGTTTTAATTTTCTTTCTCTTATATATATATATATATATATATATATATATATATATATATATATATATTAGCAGCAGCAACAACAACTCTTGGGGATGATCGGAAGTACCGAGGGAAAGCGCGAAAGAACATGGCCGAAAAACAACTAATGGACGCGATACTATATAACCTACCAGCCGAACCAAGAAAGACTGCTCGGCAAATAGGAAAGACTTAGTTAGACTATACATCCTATATAACTTAATCAAAAACATTGAAGTTGACACAATCAGACTATATAGAGATGATAGCCTTATTCTCGTAAAAAATACTGAGGGCTCTAAATGTGATAAAAAAATTAATGAGAATTAACCTTAAAGTTGGAATTACCACGATCATTAAAATAGTCCACCTCCTAGATATCATACTTAACCTTAACAAAGGAACTTATGAACCCAATAAGAAATAGTAACCATCTACATGTCCACACCCTCTCTAATCACCTTAAAGCTAGCATTAAACATGTCCCGAAATCTATTTGTAGAAGAATTCGTTCAAACTCCTCATCCAAATAAATAGATAAAAGATTTTTACAACAAAGCCCTAGTAAACAGCGGGTGTAAAGAAACCAAGTTAGAATATATAGAATCCTCAAGTAAATCATCTAAACACCCGTAAAGAAAAAATCATTTAGTTCACCCCCTTTTCAATTAAATGGTCAAAATCAACCTTGGGAGAAAATTCATTAATCTTATTAAGTTACATTTCCTCCCAACAACATCCCTCACAAAATATTTAACAAAAACTAAATTAAACTACCGTTGCGGCAACAACGTAGAAAAAATAATAAAGAAAAACATAATAACAAACTTTTATGCAGTGACACAGAATACAATCAGGGGGAATAAAATAATAAAAACATGCAGGTGTATGACTAAATCTAAATATCCCCGTAAACAAAATTGTCTCACAAGCTCTGTAATTTATCGAGATAGTATCAGAGCTAAAGAGGACCCCGCCACTGGCAAATTTTACATCGGTCAAACTAATAATACGTTAAACAGCCCACAAAAGCTCCTTCCAAAATCACAATTATAGTGATAAAACATCATTAGCTGCATATTACAATGATCTAACAAGTAAAAACTTAACACCAATTGTTAACTAGGAAATCTTAAATCGTAAAAAGATAAGAACTTGCCACTCACTAAATTCATCTTGCTTTCTTTGCCTAAATGAAAAAGTCTTTATCACAAAATTGAAGGATAGGGATAAACTCTTAAATAAAAAAAAAACACACACACACACACAAAAAAAAAACAGGAAACTTCAATAAACTGTAGGCATTACAAA
>NC_136495.1:131177250-131266664 GCF_053919585.1 Euprymna scolopes
TGCTCAGCCGTTCCCCTTAAGTAACCCAGTTTACCAAATTTCCACTACTAAGAACTAATACGTCACCGGCCCATTGACAACTGTACAGTTATTAACCTTTATCCTCGAGTGGCATCTGGACCTTTTTGTAAAAAAAAAATTATACAGATGCACTTTGGATGCAACATTTCCAGAAGTTTAAGACACTTTGGGTATATAGTCTATGTTACTGATGCATACTGATCTTACTAGACAAGTCAGGACACATGCCTCTTGCACCCTGATCTTTATCTTCTTCACACTGATTCCTCTATCCGACTAGACACGTTTACAAAAAGCAGAGCTTCTCCGGGATATTCTGTAAGTTATTTCAACATCTAAAGTTCCATCTCTTTCCGTCAACTAGAATAGTTGGTTCCACATATGGTATACCAGTTATAGGTGAATACATAACAACCATTTTTCTCAACCTAATAGTCAGACCGAAAGCTTTGCAAGTCTTTTAGAATTCACCCATTGTTAACTGCATGTCTCCCCCCCCCCTGTGTGTGCAAGAAGATTTGTGTCATCTGCATAAAGCAATTCATGAATGATGGGTTTTTGAATTTGCACTCAAAATTGAACAACCTATCAGAATCTCGAAAACACAAAGACACCTTGATTCTGGATATGACTTTAAAGTATATCCGATGGTGAGGCTCCAGCTTGCGGGCTTTGGGGAGTGTGGAGCCACCCTTTAATTTCAATTGCTCCCAGGTCCACTCTGACCCGGAGTGGTAGTACCTGTTAGGGTCCCAACTATGGATTAAATAGAAACCGACTTAAAAACAAATATACTCTATTAAAAAATTTTTCTTCAAAATCATTGGATTCGGAATTAAATAACCTGAAAAGGGTTGATATGCCGTAAAACAAAAACAAACAAACAAACAAACAGGCACCTTCAGATCACTGTCATTAAAAGCATAAACAAGCATTGTGGCAAAGTAAATTAAAACATAAGTGCATGCTGATGTGTCGTCCTGCTTTATTTCATTGTCTACTGATATTGATTCAGACAATATACCATTAATGTTCACTCGTACATTCATGTTCTCATGCAGCTCCTTGAAAATTTCCACAAAACTGACAGGATATCCAAGTTCGCCTAGAATAAGTACATCACGACTGATTTTTTTTCTTTTTTATAAATTCACCTTCACTCCAAACAAGGCACATTGCCACTTGAACGTAGGGGGCTACTAATTGGGACTATGCCTATAACAAGATTAAGATTTTGGTTTACGTTGCATTTGAACTTCTGCATGTCAGTACAGTTTGGGAAGCAGGAAGCAGGTAGCAGGAAAAGAATTCCAAAGTCTTGCCGTTCTAGGGAAGAAGCTATTAGAGTAAAATACTTTCTGACATTTAGGGACCCACACAGTGAAGGGGTGTGATTTTGTTGCTAAGCGGGTTTGTCGAGGATATGTAGGTCGAGGGGGCACAAGTGCAATGAGTTCATCAGAGCACAATCCATTAAAATACTTGTAAAACAGGCACAGAGATGCAACATTGCAGCTCTGGAACAGGTGTTGGAGACTAGTTGACAAAGTGGGACCTATTAGATTGCAGACCCTTTTCTGAACCCTATCCAAGATGGAGAGGCAACAATACTCCATGCATGGGTGAATGGTGGCCTTGTAAAGGTGCAGTATACTCTCAGGTGCGAGCAGCTTTCTAGCATGGGAGAGGGATCCCACATTCCAGGCAGCAGCCTTTGCAATGTCCTCAATATATTTGATCCAGTTCATATTTCCTGTGAATGTTAAGCCGATGAGTTTAAAAGAAGACTTCTCAGATAGGGAGTTATTTTTCATGGATATCGGTGGTTGGAAAGGCTTATTGTAATCGTTGAAGGAGAGCAGCTTAGTCTTACTAGCATTAAATGTTATCTTCCATTCTCGTCCCTATTCCACTATGGTCTGGAGGTCATTTTCTAAGGATTCAGCCATTGTCTTGGATTCTTGTACATCCGTTCTTCCCTCATGCATTTTATCAAGCATTGCATCTTCAACAATATACCCATCTCAGACTAAATATTATTAGGGAGGTCATTGATGAATATCAGGAATAATTCTGGTTCAAGGATCGACCCCTGAGGCACTCCCTCATTAATGTCAATCTGCTTGAATGAACGTCCATCAATGACAACCTGGATGGTCCTATTGTCTAAGCAGGATCTAATTATATTTAGTATTCGTCTAGTTATATCATATGATTTGATTTTCATTAGCAACCCTTCATTCCAGACATTGTCAAAGGCCTTGGATATGTCGAGGGCCACAGCCCAGGTTTTACAGAGCATGGTATATGCATTCGCAGATGACTGAAAAAAATATCTGTAGTAGAACGACATTCTACTTAATATGTACTGTTTGTCAGAGAGAAGACTATCTTTTGCAAGGTGGTGGACTAGTGCTTGATTGATTAGCATCTCAAAGTTTTTAGCAAAGAGCAGGAGGAGACTGATAGGGCAATAATTGAGAAGGTTGGTCCTTTCACCAGAATTCTTGTACACTGGTACCACATAGGCTATCTTCCAGCTATTAGAGAAGCAAGATTCAGCAAGGCATTTGTTGTAGGGTTTGTAAAATATGGAGGCTAGCTCAGCTAAGTATTTCTTAATTAGTATAGCAGAAATTGTCTATAATATCCCAGACATGAGAAGGGGTAATTTTCAAAGCATCAATTGTGGCTTGTGTCTGCATAGGAAAATTTGGGAGGGCGTTGTTTGTTCGCTCTGATGTAAACTTTGAAGCGAATCGCCAAGCAAGCAGTTCCACCTTATGGGTTGCTGTGCATGCGACCTTCTGGTTGTTGAATAGTGAAGAAATTACTGATTGCCCTTTATTCACTACACTATTACAAATTTTCCAGAAATAGTGAGTTCCTACCTTCTTATGCGTTCCCTGGTTCTTTCAGCATGTCTTTTATTGGCTGTGGTTATTACTCTCTTACAATGATTTCTAGCATCTATAACTGTTTGCCTATTTGTACTTGACTTACGATGTACAAACCGGTGGAGTGCATGTTGTCTTTGTGCAATGGCAGCTGCACAATTTGTAGTGAACCATGGGGGTGACTGAGGCTTGCTATAATACTTCCATGAGGAGACATGTGCTTCAATGCCTGGTTTGCACTATTCATTTGTCTCACTGGCACACTGTTCAGCAGGGAGAGAGAAGATATTGGTCGATGGAGCATTTCTGATATGTTCTCTGATGGCTTGCCAGTCAGCCCTTTTGTAGTATCTAGTCGTTTTGAGCAATGACTCCTCACCTTGAGGTTGAGGTTTTAGTGTGATATCTACTAATGCCACTCACTGGTCTGCATTTCTGAGTGGACTGTGACATTAGTTAGTAGAGCGACCAGCTGCATCTGTGTAATCTGAGAAACCAAGCCAATTTTTATGGTGGACATTAAAGTCACCAAACATGAATTTGGGCATTACATAGTATCTAAAGGTTTAGTCAGGTCAACAAAAACTTGTATTTTCCATTAAGTAGCAAGCAGAAAAAATCATATCAACTGTTTCATGGCCATCTCTGAACCCGGACTGGCTTTCAGGAATGATGCAGGGTCAAATATACATAAGCAGTCGGTTAAACAGAATCTTTGCCAGCACTTTACCCAAAGCTTCAAACAGCGTGATCCCTTTATAGTAATCACATTCAGACTTCTGTCGTTTCTATTTGTAAAGTGGTAGCATTGTTAGCAACAGCATACGTCAAGAATGAGACTATGCACCATGTTAAAAATATTTTCACTGCCAAAGAGCAACATCTTTACTAATATCCCATCCAAACCTGGTACTTTACTAGTATTAATTTCCTTAATTGTGCATTTTATCTCATCAACAATGGGATCCCTTATCATTCCCTCAATAATATTGTGTTGCTGCAAAATTGAAATCCCTGCTTCATCTATAAGAGATGGATTATCAAACAGATCTGTAAAATGCTCCTTTCATCGCGCCTCCATGCCATTTGTATCCTTAATCAAAACAGATCATCTTTCCATTATAAAGGAAACATAGATGAAGATTGTGGTACATATGCTTGTTTGATTTTTTTTATAGAAAGCTTTTGCATTTTTACAATCAAAATCATTTTGTATTCCAGTGAACCATTTATTCTTCATCTGACGAAGCTTGCACTGCAGCTTTCCTTTTGCTTTCTTGAAAGCATCCTCAGCCTTTTCTGCACGTGACTCAGATGAACTTAGAAGTTTATTGTGGGCTCTTTTATTCTCTTCAATAAGATTGGAGATAACATCATTTTCGTCAAATCAATCTCTGCATTTGTTTTCCTTAAAACCCAGACATTCTACATCAATGCTGTACAACTTTGATTTAAATTAGTCCCATATTCCCTCAAATATGGTGTCATTGAATAAGTTATTTTGATTCTCACACATTTCCACACTTTTCAGTTTCAACAAATCCATCCACTTTGCCACTTTAAAGTCACTGAGCCTGACTTTCTTCCTTATTTGCATTTTGATCTTCACACAAATTCTAACTGTACACTTATCTTGAAGGTCACGTCACTGTGTGATGATATAGTCTAGAATGTGATCATGTTTGGACCTAGAATGTGATCATGTTTCTTTGTGAATAAGCTTTTGTTGGTTGAAGGCATAACACACTGCTACTTTAAACCCTCTGCATAATTGGAGGTGAAGAATACAATTATCATTAGCTTTACCAGGTTCATACCTCTCTAGGACATCCCAGGTTTCATGATCACATCAAACTCATGCATGGAAGTCACCGAATAACAAAGTTTATCACCTTAGGGTTTTCTTGAAAGACAGTTTGTCAATTAAAATGCCATGATAATATTTTGACTACTACTACTACTACTACTACTACTACTACTACTACTACTACTACTACTACTACTACTACTACTACTACTACTACTGTCAGAGCATCCACCATTAAAATACTTGTAAACCAGGCAGGGGGATGCAACATTTCCTCGATGGGACAGAGGTTGAAGCTAAGATGACAGTTCAGGACATATCAGGTTGGCGACTCTCTTTTGAACCCTGTCCAGGAGTGTGAGACTAATGGCAGATGTACCAGCCCAAATGTGACAACAATACTCCATACATGAACAAAAGTTGACCTTGTAGAGATAAAGGATACTTTCAGACAGAATTAACTTTCTAGCACGGTAGAGAGAACCCACCTTACGTGCAGTATGGACTCAAATAACTGATGCACAACAGCAACATGGTAAAGGCAGTTTCAGACACATGATGCAGCCACAAACCCCATAACATTGTTCAAGCTGACCTACAATATTTGTGCGAATTACAAAACCTACACCTCTTTCCGTTTTGATGCCTCTAGACTTGCCCTATCAAAATGTTTATCCAGCACTTCTTTCAGTTAATTGATCTTCTTCACTGAGATGAGTTCCAAATATAGCAACAATATGCACATTGTACCTTCCCAGTTCTTAGTCACAATTGTGGTTCTCCATCCTGAGAGAGCAGATTCCTCCAGATCAAGAAGTGTCCTCACATTCCATGCTGCAATGTTCATCTTATCTCTTTCTTTTACATAAACTTCATTTTTTTCTATGATTTCCCTTGCAAGTGTGAACAGTGATCAGCTTCAGGTATCAGCTGATTACCTTGAGATTGAACAAACGATTTTAAGGTCACCTTTTCTATATACTTCTTTTGCATTGGTTCAGCAGTGTTATCTCTAAAATGAGCTGCTCATTCGATAAAAGCTCCATTCAAGCTAGTTCCTCTTCATTAAACCTATCAACGATGTTAACATAAGCTTTACACTGCCCATGTACGCATGTGTGACTACAAACCTCCAACTTGTTAGATTTGTAGATGTAACATACACGTAAAACATGCTGTAGCCAAGATTGAACTGAGTTTATAGTGTAATTCAAATTTTGCCCATAGCTGAATTCTTGATGCTTCGCGAGAGATATCAAGCATATTTTTTTTACTATGACACCATTTCTAGATGGGTTGCCGACCATGGCTTAAGAGAGGCCCATCTAACCTCAAGAGAAGGATAGACCACGCCAGTTTCCCAACCTGGTATTTTACATCTCGGTACATACAGCGCCTCGCCTTCCCAAACTGGCCAGGTTTGATTCTGCTTAACTTTGATTATCTGGCACAAACCGGTGTGTCAACGTGATTAGGCTGTATTTTTACGTTTTTTATACATTGTCGCAGAACAGTTGAAGAGATATCTGTACATGAAAGCAGGAGCAATATAACTGGTACCTGTATCAGCTGCAATTGAGAATATCATATCAGCTACCAACACTCATCCAAAATATGTATAAAATATACCTGCACCATCCAAAATAAGTATAAAATATACCTGCACCATCCAAAATATGTATAAAATATAGAATTTGCTAGACTTTGGAACTCCCTTCCGGATTCATGTTTTCCCAATGGTACTGACATGCAGAAGTTTAAGAGTAATGTGAACAGACATCTTATATATATTCTCCATTTAAGACTAAATTATTGCACGACCGATGCTTAGGACTAGTTTGATATTGTAATATGGCCTATACATAATATCAGCAGTACTAACATAAAAATACTTGATAATAATTGGATGGTGCAGGTATATTTTATACATCATTTTGGATGGTGCAGGAATATTTTATACATAATTTTGGATGGTGCAGGTACATTTTATACATCATTTTGGATGGTGCAGGAATATTTTATACATCATTTTGGATGGTGCAGGAATATTTTATACATCATTTTGGATGGTGCAGGAATATTTTATGCATCATTTAGATGGTGCAGGAATATTTTATACATCATTTTGGATGGTGCAGGAATATTTTATACATCATTTTGGATGGTGCAGGAATATTTTATACATCATTTTGGATGGTGGAGGTATATTTTATACATCATTTTGGATGGTGGAGGTATATTTTATACATCATTTTGGATGGTGCAGGAATATTTTATACATCATTTTGGATGGTGCAGGAATATTTTATACATCATTTTGGATGGTGCAGGTATATTTTATACATCATTTTGGATGGTGCAGGAATATTTTATACATCATTTTGGATGGTGCAGGAATATTTTATACATCATTTTGGATGGTGCAGGAATATTTTATACATCATTTAGATGGTGTAGGAATATTTTATACATCATTTAGATGGTGCAGGAATATTTTATACATCATTTTGGATGGTGCAGGTATATTTTATACATCATTTAGATGGTGCAGGAATATTTTATACATCATTTTGGATGGTGCAGGAATATTTTATACATCATTTTGGATGGTGCAGGAATATTTTATACATCATTTTGGATGGTGCAGGAATATTTTATACATCATTTTGGTTGGTTCAGGAATATTTTATACATCATTTTGGATGGTGCAGGAATATTTTATACATCATTTTGGATGGTGCAGGAATATTTTATACATCATTTTGGATGGTGGAGGTATATTTTATACATCATTTTGGATGGTGGAGGTATATTTTATACATCATTTTGGATGGTGCAGGAATATTTTATACATCATTTTGGATGGTGCAGGAATATTTTATACATCATTTTGGATGGTGCAGGTATATTTTATACATCATTTAGATGGTGCAGGAATATTTTATACATCATTTTGGATGGTGCAGGAATATTTTATACATCATTTTGGATGGTGCAGGTATATTTTATACATCATTTTGGATAGTGCAGGAATATTTTATACATCATTTTGGATGGTGCAGGTATATTTTATACATCATTTAGATGGTGCAGGAATATTTTATACATCATTTTGGATGGTGCAGGTATATTTTATACATCATTTTGGATGGTGCAGGTATATTTTATACATCATTTTGGATGGTGCAGGTATATTTTATACATCATTTAGATGGTGCAGGAATATTTTATACATCATTTTAGATGGTGCAGGAATATTTTATACATCATTTTGGATGGTGCAGGAATATTTTATACATCATTTTGGATGGTGCAGGTATATTTTATACATCATTTTGGATGGTGCAGGTATATTTTATACATCATTTTGGATGGTGCAGGTATATTTTATACATCATTTTGGATGATATAATTTCATCAAGAAAAAACATTTTTGCCCCAGATTCTAAACTGGTATTTCTAGGTTCCATGGTAATATCTCTGTCTCTTCTATTATATAAAAGTCACTTTGTGTGTGTGAGTTCCTTCCTCATAGGTTCCGAAACGGCTGAGCCTATCTTTTGCAAATTACACACAAAGCTAATTTATATGTCTGGTAGTGTTCTTAGATATGTTTTGTGAAGAAATTAAGCCGATAAGTATCGAAAATAACCGATATTAAAAGTAACTTTTCTCTCTCATAAATAAAAACGTATAATTTTTACAAAGGAATACATTTTATGTTACACCTGCCAAGGGAGATAATAAAATCTCATCAAATCATTTATTCTAAAAAAATAAGAGATTTATTACAATCTGGAGGTGTAGCATAGTGTTAGAGCATTCAACTACAGATCAAATGATCCTCTGTTCAAACCCAGTTGTACCTCACCATTTAATTTCTTTTTTATTAATGAGTAAAAAAAGAGGTGTCATTTAAAATCACTGCAAGTCATTTCTTCATTTGCATATTATAAAACTAAACATTAATCAGAAGTTACTTTTTCAGGGTATTTATCGTCAAGCCCAAATATCAGCTGACATGACATTGTAAACAGACAAACATGGAATTTTATGAACAACGTTATCATTATTATTTTAAAAATAATAATGCGAATTAGCCCACCGGACAAATTATTCCTAGTAATATATAATAATCAATAGAGGATTGATCATATAATAATACAAGTACTTTAATGGTGAATGCTCTGACGAACTACAAGCACTTGTACCCCCTCGAAGTGACTACCCCAGACAAACCCAACAAGCAGCTAAGTCCCACCCCTTCACAGTAGAGATCCATAGGTGTAAGAAAGCCTTCTACTCCAATAGTTTCTTTCCCAGAGTTGCTAAACTTCGGAACTCCCTTTCGGGATTCTGCTTTCCCAACTGTACTGACATGCAGAAGTTCAAGTGTAATGTGAACAGACATGTTGCTACTCATCTTCCTTCATAATATCACTGTCCCCGATAGCAGCTCCCTGCTTCAAAGTGGCATTGCGTCTTGTTTGGGGTGAAAATTGATTAAAATAAACATACGCAATCTGCTTAAATTAAACTATCATGTTTAAGTGTACTGTACGACCAGGCAACGCCAGGCTGCCAGCTAGTATATATATATATATATATATATATATATATATATATATATATATATATATATATATATGTTCATTTTATTTTGTTTTGTCATCATTTTATATTTGCTGGCATGGGGCATTCTACCAGATGCCATACATTCACCCACTATTTCAGTCACTCCAACCGTGAGATCTTTTTACAATTCTAACCGTTCCATTTAATGCAATTGTATTTTTTTTTACTCTTGCACTTGAATCACCGGGTATATTCGTCTCTTCCTATAATTACTAGAATGATGAAGATCTGCTTAAGATTCCAGTTTTCTTTTCATATCGTACATAAGTCTTTTTAGTCCGTTCTCTTTTCCATTTCAACTCTGTTAACGTCAGAATCTTTAGGACTACTTACTTCAACTAGGGTTGCTACTTTTCCTGTCTTGTCCCATATAATTATATTAGGCTAAACAGCTCCGCTTTCTAGGCAGGTAGCTGTAGGAATTTCATAATCATAATCGATGGTATATATATATGTGTGTGTGTGTGTGTGTGTGTGTGTGTGTGTGTGTGTGTGTGTGTGTGTATCTTAACTTATGGAATGTGAGAGTTTCTCTTATGAGTCATTTTGTCTTGTTATTAATGATAATTTATGACGTATATTTGAAAAATTATGACCTACTTGAAAAAGATGTTTATGTTCAAGGTTAAAGAAGCTTACATAACACAAATGGCGACGAAATTTATGGTGTTTTAATTTGTTTATTCGTGTTTTTTTATGATAGGATTAGCAGATTCATATTATTTATATTCTTGTTCGTTAGTTTTACATACACAGAGGAGGAAAGGAGATTTCTTTGAAGTGGCTGTAGCTAGACGAGGTATTACTGTGAATATTTAACTGAATGAAACCAAAGATAAGATGTCAGTGCAGCAGACACAATGAAAATAACGGTATAGTAGAGCCAAATTAACAAGGTATTGCTTATGACGACGATGTGTAAAAAGAAAACTAGATCACTGCCATTAGATTTTGAAGTCGATTTTGTAACTGTCCTCTGGGTTACTTACACGAGATGTAAGCAGCATCCATCTTTAGAGTATCTGACTCTTATATATTGGTACCGTTTTCCGTGAGAAGTGAAGTACTTTCTGGAGATATACGTTGATCCAAACATCTGTATTCCAATTTTACAATGAAGAATCTGAGTCCTTCATTTTGGCCTGAAAAGAGAAAATTATTGTTCCAAAAAGTAAGGTCTCCTAATTTTTAACTACAAAATTAAAACGATGAAGAGCCACAAAGATGGAAGTGCCACCATTTAAACAAGCGACGTTTTGTGTTCTAAGATTTTTTTTCTACATAGACACCATCGTTCTCTATTGATGCCTCTGTCGTAAACATCCAAAGCACTATTTTTCACTCACATATCTGCCATCAGTATGAAACCCATCTCCTACTTGTGCTGACATCAACTGCTATGGCTTGATACACATTTAACAGTCGCTCAGAAATGTTGATAGGTTATATTTTTTCTGCATGGAGAAATTTAATGACACATCTCTGCTTCTGACGTGTGTCCATGACCAGGACTGTTTTTAATATTCTTACATCGTCAATATCTGCAACAGACACAGTTCATGAATGCATAAGTTTAGTCATCATAACAATACAATTTGCAATTCTTTCTGATCCACACTTGGTGGCTAAAAATAGGAGGCATAACTTTTTGAACGTCGCTCATATCTTACAACGTCGGCGTTGTTGACCTCATTGCTATATATTTTGCACATTATAATAATCAATAGGGCTTTGACAAAAGAATGTTCTTTTCATTGTTTTGACTCTCGAATCACAGTTTATCAACTGAGAACCTCATCACTCTATCAAAAAAAACATATAAGATATTAACTGAGTATATATACTCGAGAGTCAAAATAAGGAAAAGAATATTCTCTTGTCATAGCCCTAATAATCAATAGAAAATTGGCTGTAATAATTAATACGAACTCTCTATGAAGTAAAATATCGTATTTAAGCATATTTTACATATTTTCAGACGTGTGTCTTTTCTCTTATACTTGACAAGAAAAAATTTGGAATTTGACTGCTACATCGGATTTTCTAAATCACAACCTCATACACGCCTACTAATAAAATTTAATTTTAGATGAGAGAATTTGAGTAAAAATTCGCTTTTTTATTGTTTGCAACATGAATGTGTAGTAATTATTGTTCAACATCATATGACCTCCTGTTATGTTATTTAATGACCAAAGATCACACACACACACACACACACACACACACACACACACACACACACACACACACACACACACACACATATATATATTTTTTTCAAGTCAGTTTTTATTTTACCCATAGTTGGGACCCTAACAGGTACTACCACTCCGGGTCAGAGTGGACGTGGGAGCAATGGCAATTAAAGGGTGGCGCCACACTGCCCAAAGCCCGCACGCTGGGGCCTCACCATCAGATACAGTTTAAGGTCATATCCAGGATCAACTCTGTATTGAGCGGATGCCATAATACTTAGTTCGCTGCACGCTATGATAGCAACGGTCAATAAAAAATGTCAGCTAGATCGTCCTAGTAGTTCCCAAGAAATGTGGATGGACAGAGAAATATAATTAAGAAGATTAGTTAACCTCTTCACTTCGGCAGAGGAGATGCCTAACTGACCGATGGCCGGACAGTGTTTTTCTTTGCAAACCCTAAGTCACTTATATAAGATGCAATACGTGTAAAAGAGTTTGTGACTCCATCAGTGACAGAATCGCCAACAAACGCTGGATATGAAGCATCATCTGCAAAGTATCACCAATCACCACAGATATATCGTTTCTTTTTTCGACAGATTTGTATTCCGATCTTTCGTCGCGGAGACGACTGGAGTGATAGGCCCATCGACGTGGAACTTCTTCAAAAACATTGACGCGACACCCGAAAATTGACGTCTCTTTTCGAGCACTCCTTCATGGCCACTATTCGTCAAATAGCATTAAGAAATAAATATGGCCATCTTTTGAAATAGAAATGCATCGTTTACTTTAAACGGTCCAGTTTGATTGTTATGGGAATCAAATTCCAGATGAAAGTAAAGCTTAATATTAAAACATTTAAATTATTATTTAAATGCATGTAATCAATCTATTAACTAACAAATTTACAGACTAAAGTGTTTTCATACTGTGGTTAAATGCCAGTTTTGAAGCAAATAAGAGCTAACATGTATGACTAGTAGAATTCAAGCTGTGTTGTAATAATTTAGTCGGTAAACAAAAAGCCCCTTGTCAGAGAAGATTGTAAAAATGAAAACCGTATACAATCAAGGATTTATAGCGATGAGAGAGTTAACTCCCTTACATACATTATGTCGCCGTCTATTATTAGACACATTTATTTCGAACCCTACAATAATCACTTCCGCTGATGAGTTACAGTAACAGCGAAACACGCGTCCGTATATAACTCATATATCCCTTCCTCTTATCTATTTGCCTGTCTGGTACCAAAGGTACTTTAGTAATTTTTAAATGCATTTTTATTCTTATATAATTTGATATTCTGTACCGTTTGTTATTTAACAATTTAAATTTGTTGTTATTGTGTTTTTTCCGTTATATAGTTGTTTTCCCTTTTGTAACTGTGAATTTTCTAGTGGTAAAATTGCGTATGTAAGTTCTAGAAAAATTTTCTTAGTATTTGATCTTCTTGTATATTGTTTTTTATATTCTTTACGGATTTATTGTTCTTTCTTTCCATTCTTTCTTTTACCCCCCCCCCCTCATGATATCGGCCCAATAAAATAATTTTTCCAATACCCGTTTCAAAAACTTTTCCACATCTAATCTGAATATTTTCAAAGACGGTGTTGTCTTTTCCCATTTACTTTTGTCTAATGCGGGCTTTTTCTTCTCTTCTGACGAAAAGCATTTAGTTTTGAAATATCATGGCCTAAAGAGTTTTCTCCCTTATTGCTTTTTCTGTAACCCTCATTGACTTGATAATGTAATACACTTTATATGTAACTTTACGCTCTAGTTTCTTAATTTATCACACACACACACACACACACACACACACACACACACACACATATATATATATATATATATATATATATATATATATATATATATATATATATATATATGGTACTCTTGCATAATTTTACCCGATAAAGTATTTTTGCTTTTGTTGGAATCTCCAACTTGGTTTAGTCGCTTTCTTCCAATTCGAATGTCGTCTGCTTCCATTTAGACAGTGCTTTTTCATTGGCTAATCAAACTCCCAGAAATTGAATTACAAAAAAAAAAAAAAATAAATAAAAAATAAAATAAATAAATAAAAATAAATAAATAAAAATAAAATAAATAAATAATAAATGAGTAACTAATCAGAAAATAAAAAGTCACCCCTCTTAATATCACCTTAAAAATTACTAAAAACAGACCGGAAAAAAATTAAATAAATAAAATAAAAAGTCGAGTTAGGATTTGAACATTTGAACAACGCTCGGCTGATAGCGATGATTGCGGGTCTCGCCCGATCCATGCTTGACGGGAATTCACGAGAATTAGGGTCAAATTATGTAAGAGTACCATATATATTGAAGGAGTTTTGTTTGAAGGTTATGGGCAATGAAATTTGTGGGGAACACTGTGGACACGGGTTAGTGAACTTATTTCAATAATTTCGAATTATGTTTATTTAGCAATAGGATAGTACGTAAAGAATTTTCGATAATAAAAGTAACCTCTTCAACTGTTTGACGAGGTCACCCTCCTGAAAAGAAAAACATTATTTATGTATATTGTTTTACATTTTTTCGATCTCATATTTACATATTTCGATGAATTGTTGACTATTATTCATGACGGATTTGATTGCAAGAAATATACAGCTTGAAGCATTACAACGTTTGATTCAGTGACTTGGATAGGACACTGTTGAGTGTATTCCATGCTCTTCTAGGATTACAATCTCTTAGCCAGCTACATTGTCTTCCATATCTGAGAAAATGCATTATGGCTAACGACATAAACAAATATACAACATATGACTTCAATCAAACGTAGGAAAGTTTTAATTTTTTTTCGAACTGCATATCTTTTTCATTTTTTTAAAACAAACTATTTTTTTTCAAAACGCGTATCGTCATTTAAAAGACTTGCAAAACAGGATTCAAGATTAACGTCATAACTATGGCCGTGACAACAGCATATTCTTTTGATTCTTATGACTCTCGAGTATATATCTGACGCAGACAGTCAACCAACCGAGAACCACATCAGCCTATATAAACACATATAATATATTAACGGACGTATACTCGAGGATGAAAACAATAAAAAATATCCTGTTGTCATACTCCTTGTCAAAACTTACTTGACTTGTAAGTTAGTTCTTGTATCTTAAACAATTGACGCATCGAAACTTAAACAAAAAGACAACTAATAATTCCATCCCCCACAAACGCGGCTAATTTAATTTTCGACCGATCGTTATATTTTTTAACACACTGAAACATTTTTGAAGATCTTTTTTATTTCAAGATAATTTGCACTACATAAAAACTTTTACCTAACGTGGTTGTCTATTTTGTTTTTACCCACATTTTAAGGTAGCAATCCAAATTCTAAATACAAAATCAAATAGTTGCAAACAATTCAAAAACTTCAGAATTACGGATGTTCATCGAAAAAATAATTTTCTTGCGTTTGGTAAAAGATCTTTTTTATTGCATATTTGTTTTTTCTAACCAGGTTTTGCACTATTTACTATACTCCACTTACATTTTATCGAGGTGTACCTTTGAATGACATTATTTATATCCCGAGCAACATTCGCTAACCTTGCTAGTCAAAAAACCGATCGACCGGTCGTTAGAGTGTTTGACACGTGGTTTAAGAATTCTATATGTCTAAAAATGATCAAAAATTAAGAATCTCTGATTGAAGTGAGGCTGACAGGATGGTATCAAAAGTCAATCTGGCGGCTATAGAACAATCATAGAATCAATCACATGTATCATGTAAGCAACCAATCTTCTCACAAGGCTGAGATATATTTGTTTAAAACAAAGGAAAAGAGATTTAAGGGAAAGATAAAAAAGCATCTGAGAAGGAGAGGGAGAAAGAGAATTTCAGAAGGAGGAAGAAAAGAGAAGGGATAACAAAATAAAAGAAGTGGAATCTCGAAATTACATAAGAGGGACTGCTAATCTCAGATATAGGAGACAGAATTATGGTTTTCATTAAAAAACAATTTTTAGCAGACAGAAGAGACTTGTTAGTCAGCTTTTTGGAGCTAGCAGTTCTAAAGTTGGGATAGATCCCTTGAAGATCTCAATACAAATGCCCTTTTTTCCTTTTCTAACCGGAAAATCACCTGAAAGGATTTGCTTTGAATCATAATTTCTGCATCTAGAAACAGTTTATATCGATGAAGCCCAGAAGAACCCCAAATCTAATTGTCCCATTTTGTGCGAACTGTATCTGAATTTATTTCATGCAAATCATTTTTTTCGTTTAAAAGAAAATGATCTCCGATGTCTTTATTAATTATTGATGTCTGTTGATTTACATACATACATACATACATACATACATACATACATACATGATGATTGCAACATCTTGTCAGACGAGTGCCACTCCCTCAGACATTTAAAATCCATGAGCCCAAATGCCTGAGGGAGTATCTATACAAAGATGATGTTACAGAGTATTAGCTTTGTACGACAGCTAAGTCTCTCTCTCGGTTCAAAATGTTGAGATCCAGCAACAAGCAAGAGCAAGATAGCCAGCAACAAATTAAACTGCAGACCAGCTTAATGCGGGTACTGGTCACCCGCTTTGTTTTTTTAAATCAGAGATTTGCTTCTCCTAGAAAGATTGCCTTCACCACGGCTTACGGGAGCCCTCTCCACCCCAATACACATATATATACACATACACACACACACATACACACACAAATATACACTGTGCTAGTTGGCCGTTGATCCAGAAAAAGAGTTCATTCGCCCTTTGGCATACATACATACATACATATATTTAAACAGATAGGTTAGTTTTATATTATAAATGGTATCTGATGTCTTCATTAATCATTGATGTCTGTTGATTTTTGGAAAATAACCCAGTTATTTTCAGATCTACCCTGTGAGCTGGTATTTAAGTTACAGCCGCGAGAAGCACATATCCACCAGTTTACCTGCAAGAAAAATAACTCAACCACGACATCTGACAACGAACAGTTAATCGACGAATTGAAGGTACTTGCCGCACAGACTTAGTGCCGTGTGCGTTTGGTATGCACTGAGTATCTGATAAGTATTTCCCAGTAACCAGTGAGTGCCTGGCTACGTTTTGTAAAGGGTCAATTACAAGACAGAATTAAAAGTGTGACAACTGTGACAAGGTTATTGCACGTCATGCCTTGACTCTGCTCGTGTGTGAACTGACCCACCCGAGTTACATTTATACCAAATGTTAACGTTGAGCTGAGAAACTTAAAAATGGACATACAAACGCACATAAAACGTATTTTATTTATAAATTACGAGACGAGTACTCATTCAATAACGAGTAAAATGAATATATTTAATTGATTGTAACTTCAACCTACAGAGGACTGTCAATTAAAACTTATTATAAATTAGCATTTATAACCGTTACACTACAAATCTTAGTGTTGGTAAAACTAAAAATAGACGTTACAAATTACTTAGTCGGAACGAGCAAGCTAAATCCGTTGATTTGATCAAAGGTTCCGTTCAAAATTACATACAGATTTCTAAGTTCGACATAAAAGTTCCTGAATGTTCCAAGATGCACGTGAAGAAGGTCGAAGCTTGCATAGGTTTAAATGTTGTGAAAAATAGAATTCAAGATGATAAATGTAGTCCGAATAAGTCAAATAGTACAAACGACCTTTTAAACTTTATATTTGAGACGAAATTATACTGGGTTAGAATACGGCTTGCGTTCGTAAGTTGAAAGTCTTTTTGTGGTTCATCATGTTGGTATTTCACCATCCAAAGCTTGCAGAAGTTTCTTAGTGTCGATGTTACCACCGGTGATAATGCAAACTATTTTCCCAGGAAGAGTGTTCTTAGCGGCAAGGGCTGAGGCGACAGAAGAGGCGCCTGCGCCTTCTGCCACGATTCGATTTGACTCAGCCAACAGTTTAATGGCATCGGCAATCTCCCGTGTCGAACAAACAATCGTATCGTCGACAACTTTGCTTGCTATGTTCCACATTGGCAGCATGCATCCTCGACCACCGATTCCGTCGCAGAAGTTGGCAGTATAACGACACGGCACGGCTTTGCCTGCTTTGCGACATTCATAAATCTGGAAAAGAAAATGAAACGAAAATGAAATTCTTCATTTAATTAAAAGAAAACTTTGTATGGTTCATTATTTTTTTTTACTTAGAAAAAAAAAACATCAATATTATTTATACTTATATAACATAAAAAATAGAGCATCTACCTACTGTCACTGTTTTCCTTATTGTTAACTATATATATATATATATATATATATATATATAGAATATACATATATAGAATATATATATATAATATATATATATAATATATATATATATATAGAATATAATTATATAGAATATATATATATAGAATATATATATATATAGAATATATATATATATATAGAATATATATATATAGAATATATATATATATAGAATATATACATATATTCTATATATATATATATTCTAGATATATATATATATATAGAATATATATATATATATTCTATATATATATTCTATATATATATATTCTATAAATGAATATTCTATATATGTATATTCTATATGTATATATATATTCTATATATATATTCTATATGTATATATATATTCTCTATGTATATATATTCTATATATATATATTCTATATGTATATATATATTCTATATATATATATTCTATATATATATATTCTCTATATATATATTCTATATATATGTATATATATTCTATATATATATATATTCTCTATATATATATTCTATATATATATATTCTATATATATATATATTCTATATATATATATTCTCTATATGTATATTCTATATATATATATTCTATATATATATATATTCTATATATATATTCTATATATATATATATATATATATATATATATATATAGTCTTTTAAGTTTTTAACCTTTAAAACTTTACAAAATTTTTTTTATCATTCGTTAGAAAACCATCTAGTCAGTAAGTCATTTAATCATCTGCAATCACTGCATCAACTCGCTCTCGAATTTACTATGATACCAATAATTTATTTTTCAAGGGATCATCAGTTGTTTACCATAAAACACTGTTTCGGGGATTTAATATATATATATATATATATAATTATATATATATAATTATATATATATTCTATATATATATATATTCTATATATATATGTTCTCTCTCTATATATATATATTCTATATATATATTCTATATATATATACTCTATATATATATTCTATATATATATATTCTATATGTATATTCTATATATATATTCTATATATATATATTCTATATGTATATTCTATATATATATTCTATATATATATATTCTATATATATATTCTATATATATATATTCTATATATATATTCTCTATATATATATTCTATATATATATTCTATATATATATTCTATATATATATATTCTATATATATATATTCTATATATATATATATATATTCTATATATATATTCCCTATATATATATTCCCTATATATATATTCTATATATATATATTATATATATATATATATATATTCTATATATATATATATATATATATATATATATATATTCTATATATATTTTCTATATATATTCTCTCTCTCTCTCTCTCTCTCTATATATATATATATATATATATATATATATACATATATATATATTCTAGATTACCCGTGACCCGTTGGGTCAGTATGTTGTATTAGCTTTGGAATTAATGTATGAACGTGACACTTGTGACATAAAAAATAGTTTTTTTGTGACATAACAGAAACATTTCTATGAAAGTATATTAAAATGAAAAAAGAATATAGATAGATTTCTATGAGTCGTTCTAATAATAATTAGCTATTTTTGAAAAAAGAAAACAAACTTACAGTCATTGAATTATTTTGCCATACTTATAGGTAAATGTGCACTGAACAGATACAATAATACTTAAAGTTAAATTCAAATTTTGATATATCTTTTAATTTAAACGCGAAAAAGAAAACAATTGGGACACTTAAAATGTACACAGTAAAACAGTACGTGTTATTGTCGCGTTGATTAGTTATTTGTAACGCAAATTAAAAAAAAACACATTTTCAGGGTTATTTATGTATGTTGGTAGTGTAGAAGAAAATGTATGAATGTTTTTTAAGAAAGGTGTATTAAAAATGGAGAATAGATTTAAAAAATGAAGACAGTGGGTAAATCGTCGTTGTAAAGTGTTCTTATGGTTGTTCAACAGGTAAAAAAATTGTGTTAAATAATGTAAACGTAATACAGAAAAGAACAATGTAAAAAAAAATGCATAAAGTATTAACAATTGTTTATTTGAATAATTTAAACGTGAAAAAAACACAAACAATTGGGACCCTGAAAATGTACAGAGTAAAACAATACGTTTTATTGTCGCGTTGATTTTCTGTTTATGTACGCATGCGCATCCGGAAGTCGTAAAGCGTATGTTGGGTTACAACACCCATGACAATTCATAATGATTCAGAATGTGAGAGATTACATATAATAAATTCCACAGCCAAACAACGTTGTTAAATGCTCGAATTATCTAGCATCGCCAAGTATCACGATCATTTTCTCTGTATAATAGCTGTGATCGATAATGACGACTCCTGAGCCTTTATCTAGTTTAGTAATATTAATGTCTTTATTGGACTTCAAGGCTTAATGGCCTTAAAATTAAATCACGTTTAAAAAATATTAAATCACGTTTAAAAACTATTAAATCACGTTTAAAGATTTACGACACAAGGATTTTGAGCCAATAAGAATACTGACGGAAGATAAATAAGACACATTCTTAACCATGCTGTATATTCAGACATAGAAGACCTGTGTTTGTTAAGCCGTAAACCCAGCATTTCTAATTCAGCAAACCCATCCTTATTAATAGGTGAAGGAGGTATGCTAATATCTAGGCTATCTCACAGGACAACTATATCGCTGTCAGACAGCGAATACCTAGAAAAATTAATTCTTCTTTTACAGATAAGTACATTATCTGGAACTCTTCTCCCCACAAACCAGGAAAAATAAATCTGTTCAAAACCTTAATAATTCGGGATTTGTTACTTTGCTCCAGTACTAAACTAGATACTGAACTTCAACGCATAACTGAAAGCCTTCTGGCCAATGGTTAAACTTTACACATAATTGAATAATATAAACGATCAAATCTTCACTTTTTTAAGGTGGAACGTTTTTGGGTTCTAAAAATGTCCTGCATATGTGAAATTCTCATGAGTTGACATTAAAAAAACCAGGAGTTTTCACACAAAACCTTCACAGCCGTTTCGCAACTAAGGCTTGAAGGGTGTTTGTGAAAGACAAACGCTTTCCCCTCATTGCAGATGGATGATATCCCCTCCACTCAATACAGCATGGTATTTTATTGCATTAATAGTCAATGCGAGGCTGACTACGTAGGACATATCATTCAGTACTCGAAAGTTAGAATTCCTCAACACATTCCTCGTCGATGCGTAAGTGCATGAAATGGCTAATATCCAGATGTTAACCAGCGCATAAGCCGGCCATTCGTGAGATTTATTACAGAGGGTTCACGAATGAAGGTTTGTCTATCTTGCATTGATAAAGTTCGAAAACACATTTAAAATTTCCCAAGGCTGTTGCTAGTAATTTGCGGCAACCCTTTCAGTGTATGCAAAAGGAGTACACACATAATTTGGAAGTCATGTGTGTACGTTAGGAATGTTTCTTCCGACCTGTTTTTATTGAAGACGATACAAAACGAACAAATCAAACTATTTGACCAAACATTCTTTCATTATTTAATAATTTAAAGTAAACGTCTTTTAACAGTTTATGATCAATATAGACTTAAACGGGGTATATTCGCAAAACGACTGACTCATTTAGCACTGCCTTTGAGATGGTTGTTTTGGAGGTCATATTGAAAATTAAGCAGTACACTAAACTAACATTAATCCTAACTCTACGCCTTTTTGTACTCATCGAGTTTCGTTATTTTTCTTTTAGCATTTCTTTTTTGGCGAGTGTCCAAAGATAAAACCAAAATGGCGACCATGGAAAACCATTAAAATACATTAATATCATCAAAACTACTTGTCGGCGATAACTTTAAATATAATATTATTTCAAAACAGACTCGAATACCCCCCCCCCACCAAAATATTTTGAAAAGTGGGTGTTTAGTTAGTACACATCGGCACTTTCATCCTATTTTAATTGTTGTAATGTTTATTTGAAAGTTTTTAAACGTGATTTAATTGTTTTTGTTTTTGTCTATAGGGGGAGGGGAAATGTTTTTAACTCTAACCTAACCCTTATTTTTGCATTCATATAATTTAGTGTCGCTTACAGTTTTACAAGTTTCCTTTTTCGGCTTTTAGATTTTCTATCGTCTGTTTACTGAGGGAAATCATTTCGTCTTTTTTATTCGTATTGTTTGTCTATAAGAGTCGGAAATTGTCGTCGGAACTGACTTCGTAAGTACGGAAATCCTCTGGCTTTCCTATTCATTACAAGTACCGCAATGTATTGTTAATGGTGTGTATAGCTTTGCAAGTGCCTGAAACTCTACATCCAAATGATTTTCGAGATTTCTTATAGAAAGTCCCCATAATGATTTTAGAATTAAATAAATTTTCCAACAGATAACATTCAGATGAGTTCTTTGCGTATCTTTAGATTTTTTTTAAAGAATGCATACTTCAAGGTCTTGTCAAGATCCGAACATTGGTTCGATTTTTAAAAGGTATGGCTGTTGATGACGTCACTGAGTATACAGTAATAATTTAGGTTGTATTACGTCATCCGTTGCGCTGATCAAATGATAGTCCATGCTTGGATTTCTCTGAAAAATAATTCACTCTGTATCTTTTTGAAAGTGAAAGACAATCACAATCCAACCTTTTTTTGTTTAGAAGAATCATTATTGTTTTCCAGTCTAATATGTAGATCGCATAATTCAATAGAATTCTTGAACGTGGATCGCAGAATCGTGTTTGCAAACTAGCCACTATAGTAATTTCGTAAGTTTGAGTGCCAATGTTTAACTAACGAAAGAGAGCCAGTATTAAAAGGGGGGGGGGAAGACATTATAAAGTGCTCAATAATAAGATGTTGGAAAACAGTTCTAAGAAAGAATAGTTTGGTGTCTTACCTGGGGAGATGTATCAACTTCACTCGTAATCACTTTGGCACTTGGCTTCAATGCTTTCATAACGGTGCCGACCCCAGAAGTAAGGGCGCCACCGCCATAAGGAACAATGACAGTATCCACATCCGGTAGGTCTTCTAATATTTCCAGGGCAACAGTACCATTACCTAAATAAAAGAAAATGGGGAACATATCCAAATTAACAAATTAATTTATTGACGTTTATTTGAGCATTAGCCTGGGTACCCGGCGTTACCCGGGTGTTTGGAAGTGTATGTTGAGAAAAAAAAGTGGTAGTAGGCAGGCAGGCTCGGACCCGTACCGCGGAGGAGGAAAAGAATGTAAAAAAAAAAAAAAATCGTTACATTTTTGCCGTTGCGTCCATCGCTAAATCGAAATGGGCGATTAAGGCTAGTCAACCGAAAAGAGCGGATGACTTTCGAAAATATCGGCGAAAAAAGCGACCCCTCCTTGTAGAAAAGTGCCCAATATTTTTTAGCAATTAGGTAGGAAGAAACTCAGTGCTGTTCAAGAGAAATAATTTAAAACTGAAAACTTATGTGTATTACTTTTTTATTACAAAGGAGTCACCACTTATCAAAGTATATGGGCCACTCGAGGATGAGGGTTAATGAGTGAACGCCGCGATAAACGGTGACGGTTGAAATTATGTAGAAACTTACAAGGAAGGTTCAATGAGAATTTGTTTACGTTTGACTTGAAAACGGCCATGTTATAGTCAGCGAGGAAAGAAGCTTTTTTTCATGGAATTCTTGTTTTAGGTATATATAGAGAGTAAAGGAACATGTTACTAGTGGTTGTAGGTAGACGAGTGTTTGCTGTGAATGGTTTAAAGAAGGGAGCATAGATGAACGCTCAGTCGAGCACCTGGCATAAACATAACGATAGAGCAGAGATAAACCGTCTAAGTTTCTTACATCATTATTATTATTTTCATGTTATGATGTGAGGTAAAAGATGTGAGGTGAAAGAGTGGGGCGGGGGGGGGGAATTTGGTAAAACCAAGAACAAGAAATCAAAGAAAGATAGAAAGCTGATCTGAAATGGAACACGTACATCAAGTTTGTTGCCAAGGTCGCTGGAAAGATGGTGGGATCCTTCTACCGCTCCAGAAGATATCTCACTACTGATGCAATTCTCTATCTATATAAAAGCCAAGTACGTTCAAGGATGGAATACTGCTTCCATATCTCAGCAGGAGCTGCTAAAAACAGCATATCCTGCCCCCCTATCTTTCCCCACTCTTTATCTGTGCCTAAATCAAAACGTAGATTCCATGAACAAAGCTTCTTTCTTAGAACTGCACGCCTGTGGAGCTCTGTTCCGTCTGCCTGCTTCCCACCTGACTACAACCTGGATATCTTCAAGTCCAATATAAACAAATTCCTAATGAACTGCCCCCTTAAGTAAAGACTTCACTAAATCTCCACACTAACGTAATGTACTTGCAATAACCCTTATCCCTGAGTGGCTTCCGGGCCTTGATAAGTGGTGACCACCGTGTAAAAAAAAGAAAAAAGAAAACAAAGCTAGGTTGATGGATATGGGTTTTAATATAAAGATGTTGTACACAATTTTTAAACTCTTCTATTTTGCTATTTTTATTGGCCCGGGAAACGCCGGGTATACTTGTTAGTAAATAAATAAAGGTGTTTTTTTTTCTAGAAATGCAAACCTGAGCTACTGCACCAGTCTCTGACTTCTAGACAGCGTAAAAAATATGTATCTCCCACACTGTCAACCAAACTCCAATTTCTGTTCCATCGACGAAATATTGCATATCTGTGCCCACTTTACAGGTATTTTAATGGAAAATACCTCGACGAACTGGAAGCATTTGTATCACCTCGACAAAAATACCCCCGACTAACCCAACAAGCAACAAAATCCCACCCCTACACTGAAAATTTTTTAATAGAATATATTTTTGTTTTTTTTTCAAGTCGGTTTCTATATATATATATATAGGAAATTTATTACTGTGAGTCCTCTAGTCCGGTTTTTTTACCACTGGTAAATATATATATATATATATATATATATATATATATATATATATATATATATATATGTATATATATATATATATATGAAATAAAATGGAGGTAGAAAGACCTGAATACTCAACGTTTCGCCCGATTTATGCGGGCTTCTTCAAGAGGGATGGTCATTGACGAGAGAGTCGGAGGATTGGGGCTATATATAATGATGGGGGAGTAACGTGTTTTCCTTATGTAAATTAGATGTCATATATATATATATATATATATATATATATATATATACATTTTATGAGAGAAAATAAATAAGAGTAAACTAATTTTATTATTTCTATTTTACTTATTTACTGTATTTTATTTTATCATTATCTATTTTTAGACTCCATTTTATCACCTCCTATTCTTATTTTTAGACACCATCTTTTAAGTTACTATGCTATTTTATCCCAATAAAATTATCTCTAATTAAAAAAAAAAGAAAAAAAAACTGCCTTCGTAATCTCGTGTCATTTTATTTACTTAATCTATCACCGCTATATTTCCAGACGCAATTTTTTTTTTTAATCTCGAACTGCTAGACTTTGAGGTTCCTATTTCTCTTCTTCCTTGAGTATACTGGTATGTTAAAGTTCAAGTGTAATGTAAACATACAATCCGTTGCTCAACTCCCTACATAGTATCCTTGCGAATTTGGTCCCAAAATAATCGCTCCTTACGTCCGATTGGTAGTGTGTCTTGTTTCGAAGTGAAAAAGCAGCAAAAAGCAAACAAAAAACAAACAAAAAACATCAATAAAAAATTCTATTCACCTGCTATGACATTCCTTTCAAATTCTGGATGAAGAAATACTCCCAACCCCTCGGCCTTCTCGTACACTCTGTTACAGCAGATAATCTCCCACCATTCTGCGTGGTTCATTCTTATCACCGTCGCTCCTAGCTTCTCGACGGCATCCGTCTTTGTTTTAGGGGCATGCTCTGGCACTAAAATCGTACATTTCATCCCGTAATGTTTGGCAAACCAGGCGGTCGCCCGAGCAAAATTACCAGTGCTCACTGTATAAACGGCTGTCGTTCCTGGGGGCAAAGCATTAAAGCTGCTGCATGCATTGCGAAACTTGAATGAACCCACCGGGTGGAGATTTTCCAATTTCAGGTAAATCTGAAATAAATAAACATGTAAGTGTTTTAATATATATATATATATATATATATATATATATATATATATATATATATATATATATATATATACTAGCAGACCGTATGTATTTATTAGTATAGAGCCAACACTTTATCGATTATTATATTGTGGTTAATGTATAGTATTATTATTTAATATTTAAAAAAAAAACGTGTTTTGGCTGCCATCTGATAGAATCGAAACAGAAGTATATAATTCTCAAGATTAACTCCATAGCCTCCGAGCAACGCCCGTACGTATATAAATAGATAAAAAATAATGTTGTTAAGGCGACTACTCCTGCCAAGGTTTATTATAGTGTTCATTTTTTGCCATTTAGCATCAAATTTTGCGAGTTAAAAACTAAAGTGAATATATATATATATATATATATATATATATATATATATATATATATAAATCTTATTTTTGAAAATTTATTTAAATTGTCAAAAAAACATTATAAACCTGTAAGGAAGGCATACAAAATTTTAATTATCTGACAAAGAGTACAAACAACAAGAAAGGCTTTATTCCATGGAGTTTCGAAAAATGCAATTCTTCTCACCAGAGGAAAGAGGTTTGCAAAATAATACATTTTTCAGGTTAATGCAGATTAATTATAAGAAACTGCAAATATGAAAATAATCATACTTGCATCTGAAAAGTTATTAAACAGTAAGTGACAGTTTATAGGCATTGAAAGAGATTAAGAAATACATATCTATGTATAATATTTAAAGTCCGATAAACACGTGTTAATGTATAAATGCCTATATTAAACAGCAAATAATTAGGCATTGAAACAAATAATTTTATTTACTTGATTAAATTGACATTTGTTGCTTCGGTGCTTGTTATCTGTTACTGACAAGTTGTGACCACGTTACACATAGCGAAATTTATATTACACATATCTCTAGGAAAATTGATGTTACATATATGTCAAAATTGATGTGACACACATCGCTAGCCAAATTGATGTTTCACATGTCTCTAGCAAAATTGATGTCACACATGTCTCTAGCAAAATTGACGCTACACATATTTCTAGCAAAACTGATGTTACACATGTCTCTAACAAAATTTACGTCACACATATCTCTAGCAAAATTGATGTTACACATGTCTCTAGCAAAATTGACGTCATACATATCTCTAGCAAAATTGATGTCACACATATCTCTAGCAAAATTGACGTCACACATATCTCTAGCAAATTTGACGTCACACATATCTCTAACAAAATTGACGTTACACATATCTCTAGAAAAATTGACTTTACATATGTCTCTAGCAAAATTGATGTTACACATATCTCTAGCAAAATTGATGTTACACATGTCTCTTGCAAAATTGACGTCACAAATATCTCTATCAAAATTGACGGTACACATGTCTCTAGTGAAATTGATGTTACATATATCTCTAGCAAAACTGAATTTACACATACGACATAATCCGATACGGCATGTACAGTTACCAACTTGTGCTAGTATTCACTTCCTTGCTGCAATTGATCTCTCCTTTGATAATAACTCAGTCAAATACACTCACCAAATTTGTTATATCAGAAATGAAAAAAAAAACTTTAATAGAATTGTTGAAATTTTAAAAATAGTTATTCTCTGTCGCTAAAAGATAGATCTGAATAATTGAAAAACGAAACAATTATCAATGGATAAAAGTTTTCAACTGTTGAATGAAACCTTTTTGAATGTATTGACATAGTCCTTTTCGAAATGCCCTAACAATAATCAAGGGCTCCGTTTCGGTCATTTACTTGCTTTTTGAAAACACGTCTCCCTGTCCCGAAAACATTGCAAAACGAAGGGGTAGGATGGTCGACAACTGAGCTCACCTCGGATTATCTCCCTTCATCTAGTAGTGATATGTTATGAAAAATACGAAAACAAGTGGTTGGTTGGTTGTTTTTGTTTTACGACATATCAACCTTTTCAGGTTATTTAATGCCGAATCCAAAGATTTTGAAGAATAATTTTTTAATAGAATATATTTGTTGTTTTCAAGTCAGATTCTATTTAACCCATAGTTGGGACACTAACAGGTACTACCACTCCGGGTCAAAGTGGACCTGGGAGCAATGGCAATTAAAGGGTGGCTCCACAATCCCCAAAGCCCGCAAGCTGAGGCCTCATCACTGGATATAGTTTAAGGTAATATCCAGGATCGAAAACAAGTGGTATAAATTGTAAAGATATAATAATGGAACACAGAAGTAAAAGAATATAAAAATTCCTCCTCCTCCAAAAAAACAAAAAAACTTCCCAAATTATAAAATAAATAAATTACCAACATCTCAAACGATGCACAATTCTTTTCTAAAACTATTAGCATTGAAACAAAAAAAAAAGAATTCATGATCCAAAATTTCATGCGATTCTGTTGTATCGAATTTCTTCATAGAATTATTGCTTAAACATCATTAGCAAAACAGATAATAAAATATTGCATTGTTTAATTAATTAGTTACCACTTGTTTTATCAATGTATCACTACGCATTAATACTGAAAGCCACACGATAATAAGAATTATTAACATTGAAAGATTAAGAATTACACGATGAAAAATATTATGAGAGGATTGAAAATGACGAATAAAATAGAGAGATAAATAACTTGCATCTCTCTTAAAGCAGAGTTAAACACAGGATAAAGTTTCAATATGAAAAAAAAAACAATTGCACATGAGATTAAAGATAAAAAATATGACGAAGAAATATACAGCTTTTGGTAATTTATCATTTAAAGTCTTGATGCTGTAATCAATTGCTTTTTCTTTAATTAAATTTTCTACACGCTACAGAATGTTATTTGCTTTATTATATATCATAATTTATTACGTTGTTTTCTGCTCTAGTAAAAGAATCGTTAAATATTAGTCAGGAAGAAATAAGACAAGATTAACTAAAATCGGGTCATAATGAATTAAGACAATAATAAAATTACACAAGTTGAAATGGACTTTTTCGTCATATATGACAAAATAGATACAGCGTAGTATCAGAACCGATTACAAAAATGATCCCAGCCAAATGACCAAGGATATTCGTATATATGACAATCCCATATCTATAAAATTGAAGAAGAAGAAGAAGAAGAAGAAGAAGAAAGGGAAAACTGGAACCGAGAGAAGGCATGGAACTACCCAACAAAACAGAAATGAGGGCACTAGGGGAACAAGACGACTGTAACTACTTGGGAATTCTGGAAGCGGACACCATCAGAGCAACAAAAATGAAAGAGAGATTTGGAAAGGAATACCTTAGGAGAACAAGAAAACTCCTGGAAACGAAATTATGTAGCAGAAACCTAATAAAAGGTATAAATAACTGGGCAATACCACTAGTAAGATACTCTGGATCGTTTATAGGGTGGACAAAAGAAGAACTGAGACAACTTGACCAGAAGACGAAGAAACTCATGACAATGCATAATGCACCCAAAGGGCGATATTGACAGACTGTACGTGAAAAGGAAAAACGGCGGGAGAGGACTGATTTCTCTAGAAGACTGTGTGAATGACGCCAAAAAAGAACTAGAAAAATGCATAATGCAAAACACTGAAAGGATAATTATGGCAGCGAGAGACACGGAGAGACAAATGACAAAACGAGAAAAGAGAAATGGGAAGAGAAACAACTCCACAGAAGATTCATAAGAATGACAAAAGATGAGAATAACGAAAACAAGTGAACATGGATGCGAAAAGGACATATAAACCAAGAAACTGAATCTCTAATAACTGCAGCACAAAATAACGCGATAAGAACTAACCATATCAAAGCAAAGATCGATAAAACATAAGAAAACAGCAAATGCAGACTCTGTGGACAGAGACAAAACGGTAAACCATATAGTAAGTGAATACAGCAAACTGGCCCAAAAAGAATACAAAAAAACAAAAACAAAAACAGGCATGGCCAAGTGGGAAGGGCGGTGCACTGGGAATTGTGCAAACGACTGCATTTTGAACATACAGACTAACAGTAAAAGCATAAACCCACAACAGCACTCGAAAACGAGAATCACAAAATCCTATGGGACATGGATATACAAACGGACAAACCCATCCAAGCAAGAAGACCAGATTTCGTAATAATTAATAAGAAAGAAAAATCCTGTCAAATCGTAGACTTTGCTTTCCCAGCTGACCACAGGGTGAGTAAGAAAGAAAAGGAGAAACGAAGCAAATACACAGAGCTAGCCAGAGAGTTAAAAGGGATTTGAATGATGAAGAAAAATCAAAATAATACCGATAATAGTAGGAGAACTAGGAACAATTTCGAAAAAAAGAATGTCAGAAATTGAAATCAGAGGAACAGCTGCAAAAATACAACGACTAACGATAATGAAAACGGCTGAAATATTAAGGAAAACCCTTGAATGCGGAGAATAATACAAGAATATAATATAATGAAGAAGCGTTACAGGGAATGAAGAACATTGAAGCTGCATATCGACAAGTTCTACACCCCCATCACGCATCCCCTCCCGTTGTCTAATCACCGCCCCCCCCCCAATAAAAAAGAAAAATGATACCAAAGAGACGAGAAGGGTCAAGGAGGATGAAAAGACCGAGGAAAGAGCGCTGACCCCACCTTCGCTGGACAACCGTGAAGAGAACTGGGACCTTGGAGAGGCTTAGCGCGTGGCTACCGAGAAAAAAGGCCGATGCATATGACAGCGTAACGTCACTTCCTAATTAAGTTTTAGGTATAGACAGCTTTCGGTATTCAACCACGTGGTCATGCTAACAGGCATAAAAAATATGGCTACCAATATGTGTTACCGATTGTCCATGTATGTTCTAAAGAAAAAGAACAATTCTCCATTCGGAAAATAATTATTATAATTGCACATTTGGGATAATTTTAATCAAAATATCGTAAGTGAATTCGTGTTTGAACTTTTATTTTTATTGGAGAAACTCGAATATTTCATTTTATTTATTTTTTTCGTTTTTACTGCAAAACAAACAATTTTTGGGTTTGTATTACTGTACACATAAATTCGAAAAAGTTGTCAAAAACAAATATATAATAAATAAATGTTATCAAAAGCAAGATAAGTTACGTTTCTACCAAACTGGATATATTTTTCGTGTTTTTATTCAATGTAACATGTTTATTCAGCTCGAAAAACATAAATTGTTTATCAATGTATTGGAAAATTCAAAATGACGCCGGACTCTCTCTTTAACACTGTAAGTTCGGGAAAAGGTGTTATAAATAATAAACTAGACAAAATACTATTAAAATACCACCGAATATATGTCAACCTATGTCACGGTAATATATATTGAGCGAGTTTCTAACCGTATTTCGTCTAGTTTTATATTTATAACACCTTTTCCCAAGCTTATTGTGTTAAAGAGAGAGTCGGGCGCCATTTTGAATTTTCCAATACATCGGTAAACACAGTATGTTTTCGAGCTGAATAAACATGTTACATTAAATGAAAACACTGAAAACATATCCAGTTAGGTAGAAAAGTTACTTTTCTTGCCTTTCATAACATTTATTTGTTATATATTTGTTTTTTGACAACTTTTCGAATCTATGTGTACAGTAATACAAACCCCAATTTTTATATAAGATTTTTCAGTCCGTTCTTTTAATAATAAATAAAACTTTTCACTGAGTATTTTCAAGTATTTTAAAGTAAGCATTCTTCACGGCAGTGTTTTTTTTTTTTTTTTTTTACGATTGGTGAATTATCAATATTTTAGCAAGGGGCGTAATTCATTTCTTTGAAATATATTTAAAACTTCAATTTTTTGTTTTTTGTAACATTTTAACTGTAAATAATTTACATAACGAGTTTGTTTTACTGTACACATAGATTCGAAAAAGTTGTCAACAAAACAAATATATAAAAAATAAATGTTATCAAAGGCAAGATAAGTTACAAACATGCCGACATTTTTCTTTTTAAAATATATTGATAAACATTGTATGGTTTTCGAAGCGATTACACGTTTTAAAGTGAGTAAAACCACTAAAAAACTTCCCAAATAGGTAGAAGAGTAACTTATCTTGCCTTTGATAACATTTATTTGTGATATATTTGTTTTTTGACAGCTTTTTCGAATCTATGTGTACAGTAATACAAACCTAAAATGTAATTTAACTTGAAAATAATATTTAAAATACACGTGCGTACACTGCACAAGCACCCTTATTATTATTATCATAATAATAATAGTAATAATGATAAAAAGAACTGGTGTAGATGATATCGACTGGCGCCACACCACACCAACTAGTTGTGAAGGGTCAGGGAGGATGGAAAGACCGAGGTGAGAGAGTACTGACCAAATCTCCACTGGAAGTGTGCAGTTCAAACCTGGTACCTTGGGGAGACATTTTGTCACCCAAACCCCAGGAAACACCAATGGCCGATGCCAACGAGAAATCAGTGACAACGGCTGTTGCGATAACATGCAATCATATGCACAAGTGGTCAAAAGGTGGAGAACACTGGAAATCTGGGGAGACTTGTCACTTGGTCTCCAGGGAACACCGCAGGTTACTGCCAGTGAGCAATCACTGATGATGGCTTGTGAGACAACTAATACGCTACACATTTTGATAAAAAACGTTGGGGGAAAAATGGACATAGAAGAACAGAAAACCAAAACTTTAAATATAATTTCTGTATTTAAAGTAATAGTTATTTAAATATTTCAACATATAATCTTGTGGAGAAAATTCAGCTTCCCAATAAGGGGCACTCTGGATAGGAACAAAAATAATCTCAGTCATGAAAGATTTCTCCTCCACCGACCGAAGACAGAAAAGGTAAAGTGTAGCATCAAAACAGATACAACACTGATCTTGTTCCGAAGGCCCAAAAATATTTGTTTAATGTTTCTTTAATTGTTTGTTCCTAAATTCATAATTCAGTTTTATCAGTATTAAATTGTATATTGCTTTAAAATTACTTAATTTTACATAGATAATTTTTCTATTTTATATTGAATAAAGTTCAGTTTAAGTAGTAATCGAACTGTGTTCCTTTTTCTTTTTGAAAATATTTTATTGTTCTTTATCAAATGGCCCTCATATAGTACTGACAGTCTGACAAATCTTACCTACATTGCCGGCAGACATTTTTCAGTTAACAGGCCTTCTTCTTACTCTCGGTGGCCGTGCTTAGCGCCACTCAAATTTCAGTATAGACCAATGGCTACTGCCAGCGAAAAATCAATGATAAGAGGCTGCTGCGATGACGCAAATTTATTCGTGTGAAGAGAGCTGGACGTCTAGGGAGAGTTGTTGTCACTCAGCTTCCAGAGAACATCACAGGTCGTCAATCAGATCTTCTGTTGACTCGGGTGAAAGCTCCATGTGAGCCAATAATAATAATAATAATAATAATAATAATAATAATAATAATAATAATAATAATAATATAGATAGATAGATACATAAATAGATAAAAAATATAGATATAGATATATGAGACAGCGCAAGAAGCTATTTTTGCATATACACACACACACACACACACACACACACATATATATATATATATATATATATATATATATATAACTGTTATAAGTACCTACGGCAATCTTGGTTTCCCATAATTTTAACTAATTTTTAAAAATTAATAACTAGCGGGATTATCTCCCTTCGTAGCAAAGAATACCCGATAATCGCTAGCCTAATAGATGAGAGCGAAAGAGAATAATGGAATAAAAAATAGAATAGGATCCATGAGGCAATGTTGGTCTTTATTTCCCTATTAAATAAAATATAAACCTAAAACTGGTCTTAAATCTAAGAAATAATATAGCTGACATTTTTGTAAACAAAGAAGCAAGCATAGATCGAATACGAAACTAACATAACCGAAACGTTTTAGCGTAGTTAATCTGGCCATATTATAAATATAAAAATAAAATTCTAAAAAATCTTTTTACAAAATAAATTATGTGAAATAAAGACATATAGAAATCTAATTTAAGAAACAAACGAATAGTATTATTAAAAGATATTAAATGGCTACAGGTTTTGTGGTAACTTCTTATGACAGGTTTTAAATAGTGATGCGAAAATTAGGAGATATATAAATATTTAAATAAGCCCCTGACAAAGATGCGTCTGGGATAAATGTTTTCGCATGCTTTATTTCCTTTACGGGAAATGTCTTTACATAATGTTCTATTCTTAAAATGTTTTTTTATTCAATAAGTCTGAAGAAAGGCTGGTTATGTGAAAATTTTCAAACGCCAATGTTTGACTTTGTCAAATTAATCTTGAAACAATTGTACCTATTTACTATGCCTCCCCACGGGACAGAGTTAGACACCAGGGTCGTTTTTTAACGTGGAGAAAAGGTACAAAAATAAAAATGGTCTCAGTCGTGAAAGATTTCTCCTTCACCAAAAGAGAACAAGGAATGGAAGTGCAGCATCTGAAGAACAGATGGTATTTATTTGCTCCCCCACCGAGCAAATTAGGCACAAGGCCGATTTTTAATGTGAGGAGTGAAGGGGAAATGGGGACCAACTCCCCGGGGAGTAGGGGAGCTGGATAGTGACAATTGGTATGAAGGGTTACCCCCACATATTGTCTTTGCTTACAGTATCTGCCGGAACAGATGGTATTTATTTGCTCCCCCACCGAGCAAATTAGGCACAAGGCCAATTTTTAATGTCAGGAGTGAAGGGAGGGGGAAGGGAAAAAGGGGACCAGCTCCCGAGAGGTTGGAAATGGGAGCTGGTTAAAGGTCAGGCATGTGGGGTTGCCCCCACATCTGGTCTTTGCTAGTCATAGCTAGTCATAGCCTGCAGTATCTGCCGCAACAGATGGTATTTATTTGCTCCCCCACTGAGCAAATTAGGCACAAGGCCGTTTTTAATGTGAGGTAAAAACCAGCTCCCCTAAAAGTAGGCAAAAATGGGGCACTCTGGTTACCAAAAATAATAATTGTCCCAGTATAGAGGGTTTCCCCTCCATTGACTGGTACAAATTATCTTAAGTGCAGCATCTGCCGGAACAGATGGTATTTATTTGCTCCCCCACTGAGCAAATTAGGCACAAGGCCGTTTTTAATGTGAGGTAAAAACCAGCTCCCCTAAAAGTAGGCAAAAAGGGGGCACTCTGGTTACCAAAAATAATAATTGTCCCAGTATAGAGGGTTTCCCCTCCATTGACTGGTACAAATTATCTTAAGTGCAGCATCTGCCGGAACAGATGGTATTTATTTGCTTCCCCACCGAGCAAATTAGGCACAAGGCCGATTTTTAATGTGAGGAGTGAAGAGAGGGGGAACGGAAAAAGGGGACCAGCTCCCGAGAGGTGGGAAATGGGAGCTGATTAAAGGTCAGGCATGTGGGGTTGCCCCCACATCTGGTCTTTGCTAGTCATAGCTAGTCACAGCTTGCAGTATCTGCCGGAACAGATGGTATTTATTTGCTCCCCCACTGAGCAAATTAGGCACAAGGCCGTTTTTAATGTGAGGTAATAACCAGCTCCCCTAAAAGTAGGCAAAAAGGGGGCACTCTGGTTACCAAAAATAATAATTGTCCCAGTATAGAGGGTTTCCCCTCCATTGACTGGTACAAATTATCTTAAGTGCAGTATCTGCCGGAACAGATGGTATTTACTTGCTCCCCCACCGAGCAAATTAGGCACAAGGCCAATTTTTAATGTGATGAGTGAAGGGAGGGGGAAGGGAAAAAGGGGACCAGCTCCCGAGAGGTTGGAAATGGGAGCTGGTTAAAGGTCAGGCATGTGGGGTTGCCCCCACATCTGGTCTTTGCTAGTCATAGCTAGTCATAGCCTGCAGTATCTGCCGGAACAGATGGTATTTATTTGCTCCCCCACTGAGCAAATTAGGCACAAGGCCGTTTTTAATGTGAGGTAAAAACCAGCTCCCCTAAAAGTAGGCAAAAATGGGGCACTCTGGTTACCAAAAATAATAATTGTCCCAGTATAGAGGGTTTCCCCTCCATTGACTGGTACAAATTATCTTAAGTGCAGCATCTGCCGGAACAGATGGTATTTATTTGCTCCCCCACTGAGCAAATTAGGCACAAGGCCGTTTTTAATGTGAGGTAAAAACCAGCTCCCCTAAAAGTAGGCAAAAAGGGGGCACTCTGGTTACCAAAAATAATAATTGTCCCAGTATAGAGGGTTTCCCCTCCATTGACTGGTACAAATTATCTTAAGTGCAGCATCTGCCGGAACAGATGGTATTTATTTGCTCCCCCACCGAGCAAATTAGGCACAAGGCCGATTTTTAATGTGAGGAGTGATAGGAGGGGGAAGGGAAAATGGGGAACAGCTCCCGAGAGGTGGGAAATTGGAGCTGGTTAAAGGTCAGGCATGTGGGGTTGCCCCCACATCTGGTCTTTGCTAGTCATAGCTAGTCACAGCTTGCAGTATCTGCCGGAACAGATGGTATTTATTTGCTCTCCCACTGAGCAAATTAGGCACAAGGCCGTTTTTAATGTGAGGTAATAACCAGCTCCCCTAAAAGTAGGCAAAAAGGGGGCACTCTGGTTACCAAAAATAATAATTGTCCCAGTATAGAGGGTTTCCCCTCCATGTACTGGTACAAATTATCTTAAGTGCAGTATCTGCCGGAACAGATGGTATTTATTTGCTCCCCCACCGAGCAAATTAGGCACAAGGCCAATTTTTAATGTGAGGAGTGAAGGGAGGGGGAAGGGAAAAAGGGGACCAGCTCCCGAGAGGTGGGAAATGGGAGCTGGTTAAAGGTCAGGCATGTGGGGTTGCCCCCACATCTGGTCTTTGCTAGTCATAGCTAGTCATAGCCTGCAGTATCTGCCGGAACAGATGGTATTTATTTGCTCCCCCACTGAGCAAATTAGGCACAAGGCCGTTTTTAATGTGAGGTAAAAACCAGCTCCCCTAAAAGTAGGCAAAAAGGGGGCACTCTGGTTACCAAAAATAATAATTGTCCCAGTATAGAGGGTTTCCCCTCCATTGACTGGTACAAATTATCTTAAGTGCAGCATCTGCCGGAACAGATGGTATTTATTTGCTCCCCCACTGAGCAAATTAGGCAAAAGACCGTTTTTAATGTGAGGTAAAAACCAGCTCCCCTAAAAGTAAGCAAAAAGGGGGCACTCTGGTTACCAAAAATAATAATTGTCCCAGTATAGAGGGTTTCCCCTCCATTGACTGGTACAAATTATCTTAAGTGCAGCATCTGCCGGAACAGATGGTATTTATTTGCTCACCCACCGAGCAAATTAGGCACAAGGCCGATTTTTAATGTGAGGAGTGAAGGGGAAATGAGGACCAAGTCCCCGGGGAGTAGGGGAGCTGGATGGTGACAATTGGTATGAAGGGTTGCCCCTACATTGATTAAGGTCTTATATGTAGGGTTGCCCCCACATCTGGTCTTTGCTTGCAGTATCTGCCGGAACAGATGGTATTTATTTGCTCCCCCACTGAGCAAATTAGGCACAAGGCCGTTTTTAATGTGAGGTAAAAACCAGCTCCCCTTAAAGTAGGCAGAAAGGGGGCACTCTGGTTACCAAAAATAATAATTGTCCCAGTAGAGAGGGTTTCCCCTCCATTGACTGGTACAAATTATCTTAAGTGCAGTATCTGCCGAAACAGATGGTATTTATTTGCTCCCCCACTGAGCAAATTAGGCACAAGGCCGATTTTTAAAGTGAGGAGTGAAGGGGAAATGGGGACCAACTCCCCGGGGAGTAGGGGAGCTGGATAGTGACAATTGGTATGAAGGGTTGCCCCTACATTGACCAAGGTCTTATATGTTGAGTTGCCCCCACATATGGTCTTTGCTTGCAGTATCTGCCGGAGCAGATGGTATTTATTTGCTCCCCCACCGAGCAAATTAGGCACAAGGCCGATTTTTAATGTGAGGAGTGAAGGGAGGGGGAAGGGAAGAAGGGGACCAGCTCCCGAGAGGTGGGAAATGGGAGCTGGTTAAAGGTCAGGCATGTGGGGTTGCCCCCACATCTGGTCTTTGCTAGTCATAGCTTGCAGTATCTGCCGGAACAGATACTACACTTTGATCTTGGCCAAAACGCCAAGTAAAAAAAATACAAAAAAAAAAAACAAAACCCAAAAACAATTGTAACTAACAATGAAATACACTATCAATTCTTTTTTTTAAGTCTTGGCGTTATTAAAACAATATATGAATGCTCAATTATGAAATATGATAATTTTGTAGATTACAGTTTAAGTCATCTCTTTTTGGCTTAAAATTTATTGGTATATGAAAATTTACTGAATTACACAAACCCAGTAAAATTCGGTATATTACAAACAAGCCTATATATATATGTATATATATACACGCACATATATATATAATCACAAATACATATATTTATATTAAGCATATTAAGTGATGCTTTTTGTGTAAACAAATTGAGCGTAGGTATTTAGACAATCTTAAAACATTGTTAATTCACTGTCCACATAGCAGCAGCAGAATAGCGCAACTGTTAGAAGCTCCGACCGTCGGTTTCGATCTTGGCTTGAGGTAGTTTCTTGTCTAGCCGCACCGATAAGCTGTGAAACGGCGAAACAGTACTGTATGCGGATGATTATAATGCTCTCTATCTTGGGTTGAGCAAATTCCCATTAGCATATTAAGCGATACTCTTTGAGCGAAGGTATTTGGACAACAAGCATTATATATATATATATATATATATATATATATATATATATATATATATATATATATATATATAATCTGCAAAAATACCTTCCTGTGCTGCGCTACATATATACTTATATATCATCCACATGCAGTACTGTTTCGCTGTTACACAGCTTATCAGTGCGGCTTGACAGACAACTGCCTCAAGCAAGGATCGAAACCCTATTTTAAACCGATCTTTTGACACACACACACATATATATATATATATATATATATATATATATATATATATATATATATATATATTCAAACACGTCTGATTGAACACGACAGAGTTATTTTTTTCGGATTTTTCTGGATATCTTTTCGATTCGCCGAGCGGTCTTTTTTATTTCACCTGGCGTGTTGTATAAAATGTCGCACAAATATTGTTGCTAATATGTTGCCATATTCTTTTCAAGCGACAAGCGCGAATGGAAAATATATCCAGAAAAAATCTGAAAAAAAGAATAACTTCAATCAGACGTATTTGATTAATGACTTGCCAGTATATATATATATATATATATATATATATATATATATATATATATATATATATATATATATATATATATATATCTTATCAATTATGTAGATCTTACCTGGGCATGGGGCCAATCTATGTTAAGCGGTACAAGAGGTGTATGGAGCACCAACCCTTTCATCCCTTGCTGGGCTTTGTATACTTCATCAATAGTTGGTTGAATGTCAGGCAGAGGAGGGCTCATCTTGTGTTTTCGTTGGGACCTGCTCAAGGATTATCTGCAGTGTCTTCGGCAGTTGAAATACGGCTGATCTCGACTGCTTTGCTCACCATTTATAGTCGAACGTGGTAGCGAGATCAAAGCCCATCGGGATATCCTGGTTTCGAAGGAGAGAAGACAAGAGAATGCAATAGAAGAGTAAGAGAGAGGAGAGAGATATATTGTCAGGCTGCGTGCGCAATTTATCTTTCACTTAACATCTATCACGTAATAAACAGATTTAAAGGGAGAGCGAGAGTGTGTGTGAGAGAGAGAGAAAGAGAGAGAGAGACAGACAGACAGAAAGTATGTATGTGTGTTTGAGAAAGAGAGAGAGAGAGAGAGCGAGAAAGAGAGAGAGAGACAAACAGAGGTAGGGAAGAAAACAAGAAATTATGCGTGCATTTATGTATGTGTGTGAGAGACAGAGATAGAGATTGAGATTGAGAGAAAGTGCGTGTGTGTTTCAGAGAGAGAGAGAGAGAGAGAGAGAGAAAGAGAGACAGAGAGAGACAGAGAGAGAGAGAGCTGTGTATGATAAGTTAGATAGACAGGAATAAAGGAGAGTCTCTACTGCTATAATAAAACCGACGATCCTTTGGCACATTTATACACGCGCATGCGCACACACACACACACACTCGCAAGGGCGCGCGCGCGCACACACACATTCATATATATATATATATATATATATATATATATATATATATATATATATATATATATGTATGTGTGTGTGAAGATGTATGTGTTTATATAATTAAGAACTTACTTTCTATACATAGAGTATGGATATACGCACATATCTATATCTATAAATGTAAGAATGTGTGTGTGAGGACAATTCTAAACCTATATACTCAACGAATAGTTGATCTACAGACTTGAAATATGGTATATATGGTATTTAAACATGTTGAATACTTTTTAACCGGTTTTCATCGGGAAAAAAGTACTGCTAAGAGGTAAAAATTTAAAAACTTTTACGTGGGGAGGTCATCGGGTTTTTATCTGTTTGTCAACTGTCTCACGAATACGTATGCGTGAATCATGCACAGGACAGATCCATTATTTTAAGAATAAGTAGGTTGGAAAAACCTTTTTAAAGATCATGTTAAGCTGGCCTTATAGTTATCGTACTTGGCTCACTGTTTATAGGTTTTGGTTCTGATGTTAGCTAGAGTATTTTTGGTTTCGATGTTAGCTAGAATACTTTTTTAATTAAAAAATGTGAACTGTTTATAAAATACATAATACACGCATTCAAATGTGTCAGTTTTTGTATGAATTAAAATATAATATTTATGCGTATTTTATGACCGGGCAACGCCAGGCGGCCTACTAGTATATAATATATTTATACATGTATACATATTTTATATATATATATATATATATATATATATATATATATATATATATATATATATATATATATATATATATATATATATACGAGCAAACAGTTAATAAAACATGTTAAAAAACACTTTGAAATGAGTTAAAAACATATTTAATCTGAGAAGGAAGCACTATCTCCTATTTGGTTTTATCGAGCTTTTACATCTGACTGAGATAACTTAATAAATATTAATTCTTTAATATTCATAATAAACTTTAATTTTACCACCTTGGATCATTTTGGTAAATTTAATTGTAATTTTTATTTTATTATATATATATATATATATATATATATATATATATATATATATATATATATATATATATATATATGTATATATATATATATATGTATATATATATGCATAGAAGTCTCTCTCTCTCTCTCTTTCTCTCTGTCTCTGGTTGCTTGTTTTTATTTTACGGCATATCAACCCTTTTCAGGTTATTTTTTTGCCGAATCCAGTTATTTTGAAGAATTTTTTAAATAGAATATATATATTTTTTTCAAGTCGGTTTCTATTTAATCCATAGTTGGGTCCCTAACAAGTACTACCACTCCAGGTTAGAGTGGATCTGGGAACAATGGCACCTAAAGGGTGGATCCACACTGTCCAAAGCCCGCAAACTGGGGCCTCACCATCGGATATAGTCTATGGTCATATCCAGGACCATCTCTCTCTTTGAAGCACATTTTAATAAATTTATCATCTATCAGTTGTATAAGACGACGGCCAAACCACGAAAACATGTTTGTTTAGCCTAGGCTAGAGATTGCAACACGCGGAATCTTATGAAATATTGATTTGTAAAGATGATTTTTTAACTTTAAGGTTTGCCTTATATGCCGAAATATACGTATATATACACTGAGTGAGAAAAGGTATGTGTGTACATATGTAGATTAGGCAAATATACAGAAAAGAAAGGAATAGTGATGATCCTTTAATACACACACGTATATATATATATATATATATATATATATCTTGAGTGTGCGTTTTACGAATAAACTGTCTTCATCTAGTGTATACATACACATATTATCTTGCACATTCATCTGTTTTATAGATTTTTAGTTATATATTCCATTCGCCTGGGTACCTGGCGTTAACCGGGTGTTTAGAGGCGTGTGTTGAGCAAAAAAAAAAAAAAATTGTAGTAGGCAGGCAGGCTCGAACCCGTATCGGTAAGGAGGAAAAGAACGGTGGGGGTGACGTGATGTCTTTGCTATTGTGTCCATCGCCAAACTGGAAGTGACGAAGGTTTATATTAAGGCTAATCAATCGAAAAGAGGGGATGAATTTCGAAAATAGCGGCGAAAACAGCGACCTTGCCCTATAGAAAATGCCTTGTTGAGGGTGAAAGAAGTTTTTAGCCAATGTTTCGATATTTGTCATCCGAAAGGCTGCACTTCAAAACGATACCGATTTCGTGAAAATCCGTCGCCTTTGTCGAAAGTTTAGGCAGGCATACATACATACATACATACATACATACATACATTTAAACAGACATGTAGATTTATATTATAGAAGGTTATACACACACGCACACACACATATATATATATATATATATATATATATATATATATATATATATATATATATATACAATAGTAAATTATAAAAATATGACGTGGAACCGTTATGATAGTAAAAAAAAAAGAAGAAGAAAGAGACTGCCAAACGTAACAAACCAAATAAATGGAATTGGTCTCAAGCGGGAATTATAGTATAAGATACCATATTAAATGAGATTTTGATAGACAATAAAAGATACCGCAGTAATTTGGGAGGACTGACCAGTAGATATGTAAGCAGAGGTGTTCCATTTCATCCCCAAATATAAGGCGTAAAATGATCCATAAATTGAAGTATCAGGTTGTTGTAAAAGTTCCCGCTGTTTCACAAAAAAAAAAAGTTTATAACATGTTTTTATATTTGACAAAGTGTTATATATCATTAGAAATCACGTATTCTGTTCTACAAGATAATGGTCATCGGTTTTTGCTCATATAATTTTTCTCCTTTTTCAGAACCTTCAAATTAATTGTCAAGTAGATAAAAATAACATTTGCAAACCCCCCCTCCTTTCCGCCTTTAATCGGTATCAAAAAGCGAATGAAGTGACCAAGGATATTTGTGCCGTATATGAAGAAAACGCTATAGCTAAGAGAATTGTTCGGGACTGGTTTACCAGATTCAAACACGGTAATTTTGACCTCGATGACGCTCCTCGTTCCGGAAGACCAATCAAGATAGACGAAGACCAACACAGAGTTATTTTAAAGGAAGATAACCATCAGGCATGTAGAGAATTGGATGAAAAGATGAAGTGTTATTTTGCGACAATTTTACGTCATCTTCAGTTGATGGGATTTACACAAAAGCTTGGCGCTTAGGTCCCACACGAACTTACTTTTGCTGTTAAAACTCTTTGATTTTCTTTAAAACAACGGCGGAAACTTATGCAACAACTTAATAAAATAAATATAGAAATACAAGCGATATAGTTTTCAGTAGGACTTAAAGTTGTCAAATTTTGATGAGAGGCAAAAGGGACCGCTTTTTGCCTATAGCAGAAGGGTGGCTGGAAATAGACATCTGATATCAATCATAAGGAGTAACGTATATTTTAAATGAGAATGTTACTGGGCCAGAAAAGAGGATTCCATCTATATGGTAAGTGGGTAAAGACTGGCTAAAGAAAAATTGAAAGAAGACGTCTGACATTTATCTTAGCTCGATGGAGTATAAGAAATTTACAGATCTAGAAATTGGAAGCAAAAGAAAATGAGGTAAAGGGGCGTAGAAAAATGTTTGCATATTTTTTAGAAATATACAAACATATTGGGGGAAAATGAGGAAAAGGAATGTTAGATGTGCTGGTCGACGATTATTAGGATCGTTATTACATTGATAAAAACAGAATGTCACAAAGAATTTTATTTTAGCGAAATAAATATTTAAATATAAACTCATATATGTTAAAATGTTTTAATAGAAAAGAATATTAGAACACAAACAGTAATTTAAAAATAGGTCTGGCCTTTACATTCTGACATAATCTTACGTAGAGCTTGAAAAAACACGTATCAGTTTTTAGTAAAGAGTCGGGAGTGAAAGAGAACAGATCGGCTGGGAGTCTAGATGTAGCATAACGTAGATGTCACTAAATAAGACATGGATTTTAGGAAAGAGCTTAAAAGACACGTATCATTTTTAGCCAAGAGTCGGGAATCAAAGAGAGCAGATTAATCGGTAGCCAGAGGGAGAAAAAGACGGTCATCATATCATGATGGCTCCGAGTATGGGGATCAGAAATGAGGATAGTCTAGGACAAGCGTTGTAGCTTTGTAATAGGGGAAAACATCCGAAATAAAGCTGCTGTAAATACTACAAATATTTCAAGTTGTACGCATCTTTATTTGCAGTTGTTCCAAGGATCTGTCAAATCAGGACCCAAGAAGGACCGTGTATGTTTCTCCATTGTCCGATGTAAAACCACAGGGATTGTTACTTGTTCCTTTCTGTTGTAAATGATACATCCCTTTGTTAAACCGTATCTGTTAATCAACCAATACTGTCGTAAACGTTATACACGCACCACACAAACAGCCCTAAATAGACGATCACAACGCTAGCCGCTTATAGACGAACACACGTATATACGCACGTCATATAGATAATTGTAACACAGATATATCAATGTATATACACTAAGTATACAGATATTCATTAGAAAGACACATAATACCAGACGATACGAATTTAGACACACGTACACCGTATATACACACCTCTCCATGTAATACAGAACCCCACAATATTACATTTATATATATGCATATATAATTCTATGTATATTTTTATATAAAAAATACTTATCTATTTATATATAGGTAAGTATATAGTTATATCACTGTTTACATATTTATGTATATTTATGTATAATTATCTGTATATCTATGTTTATATAATGTCATTTGTTTTCATTTATATATATCCAGGAATAACTATTATTCATATATTATATATATATATACATACATATATATATATATATATATATATATATGCGTATATATATAAGTATATATATATATATATACATAAATATATATATACACTTAAATAGCCACATATTTATATCTGTATCTATCTATCTATCTATCTATCTATTTATCTATCTATCTATCTATCTATCTATCTATCTATCTATCTATCTATCTATCTCCACATATATATATATATATATATATATATATATATATATATATATATATATATAATTAAATAAGAATTGCAATTAAGTTTACAAAGATAATCCAAAATAGTAAACTTAAAATATATTATAAATATTAAAGTCTTAATATTTATAAAGTTTTTATAAATTCGGCCTTGGCAGTAGCGCCTTGAAATCTTTCCATTTTTTTCATTTTCCACACAATTTATCTTTCTTTTTATGATAGTATTTTGAACTCACTCTTTTTTCTTTGTACCCATTTGTGAATTAGTTCCCGGAATTCTGCCTTTTGGATGACCTCCAAATATCTTCAAGGAACAGGATTCCTCTTGATTTTTACCTCTGGTTACCAGACTTTTACCAACTTTTTTGTGGCGGGGGGGGGGGGTTACCGTCATTGGATCTTCCACTCTTCACTTGACAATTCATTCACGTGAAATCATTTTTCTTTTTTTACCCCATTCCCTGTACCTCACTTAAAAAAAAAACTTTTACCAAGTAAAGAATTAATAAAACATGTTATAAAACACTTTACAACAGGTAAAAATATATTTAATTATATTATAAATGAATATACATAAATATATATAGAGAGAGATATAACTATATACTTACCTATATATAAGTAGATAAGGATTTTTATATAAATATATGCATATAATTATATATGCATATATATAAATGCAATATTCTGGGGTCCTGTATTACATGGAGAGATGTGTATATATGATGTAGGTGTGTCTAAATTAATTAAAAATTATACTTTCCTATATTAATTTATGTGATTAAATGAAGTAATCATATATATATATATATATATATATATATATATATATATATATATATATATATATATATATGCGTGCGTATATATATAAATATTTATATATTTAAACATCTATGTGCGCATATTTTCTACGCAGGTAAAAGTAACTATACACGCATATCTATATATCTATATATCTATCTATCCATTTATCTATCTATCTATATAAATATATATTTACATTTATATTTATAATAATATATGTACATACATATCATTTAACTTAGGATATCTGTATATGTACTTATGAATATATGTATCAAATAGAGCAATATAAATACATTTATGTTTTTTTTTTCATATATATGTATATGAATATAGATGTTATCAACGTAATTAATATTATCTTTAAATACATATATATATAAGTAAATGTATATATATATATAAGTACACACACACACATATATATATGTATTATGTATATATATATGTGTGTATATATATGTATATATATACACTTGTATGTTTAATATATAAACATATACATATAAGCAAGAACATAGACATATGTAGATGTACGACTGTAATTTATTTATTGGGTGTAATAAAACAATTAATCGCATTGACGAGTGTGTTTATGGGGGACACTTGTTGTCTGACCAGTATATACCCTATAATTTAAGATTAAACGGTTACACAGTCGCTGTTAGTCCTGGTTTGATAGTTCTAGAAACATCAAAACAGTAAAACACTAATATTTGGGTGGTTCGGATATATTTTACACATCTGAAAATATAACGTAACATCTTTGGAAATAGTGAAATATGTTTCGTTAAAGAACGAAAATAGTGTGGAACCTCCGTCGGGATTCTCCCATTTGCAAATGCATTATATGTTCACACGTAACCTGTATGAAAAAGTTGGTTGAGCAAAACAGAATGACAGGTACTTGTGCACTTTAATGCCAGTTTTTTCGTCAGTCTCGCTCAGCAACGCCCAGCGGACGACGGAAACCGTCGGATTATAACGAGTGAACGGGAGCCACTAATAAAAACAAACATAAAAGAAACATAAAAGAAAGTAAATAAAACAAACAAAAAAAAAACACCGTAATAATTTTCTAAAATTTTACTGTTTTATTTTCTTTTTATGCCAACTGAATTTTTTTCTGTTTACTTTTTTTAGGGGGGGGGCGAGGGTTGTGATGATAAAAGTTTTGTTTTTTTGAATTAGTAAACAAATATATTTTTTATTTTGTTTTTGTATGAAAAGTTATTGTGGTATTTTTTTACGACCTATCCCAGCGTAATATAATTTCCACCAACCTCTCCATGTTAAGAACAGCTTTCGGAATAAACATCTCTAACCTCGAAAGCCGTTCTTAACATGGGAAGATTTGAAGTGTTAATTCCGAAAGCCATTCTTAACATGAGGAGATTGGAGTGTTTATATTGCGCTGATGCAGGTCGCTAAAAATATACCGTTATTTTCCTTCCTTGTCACAAGACGTGTTGCTTTAAAAGCGCAATGAAACTCTGTCCTTTCGTTTCTTTTTCTTTTAAACTCTTTCCTTTCCGTTTTTTTTTTTTTTTGTAATTTTTACCGTCTGCTCGCTTGCGTCTCTTTTTGCTCATTCGGTATAATCCGGCGGTTTCTGTCGTTCACCGGACATTGCCGAGCGGGACTCACGGAAAAACGGACACTAAAGTGCAGAAGTACCGAATTACGAACTAAATATGGTAATGCTTGGAAGTAGAAATATGATTGACTCTCCAGTCGATTTTGACGTATGAGTTTCCTCTACAACAACTAAGTTGCTCGGGAATCTGTTTAAAAAGGATGTGTCCTCTATAGTATCAGATCTGACCGAATGGTTAATTGTAGGCATAGACCAGTTCATACCATCTAAAAAATTCCAACAAAAACCTAACAGCCAGCCATGGTTCTCCCCAGAATGTGCTGCTGCTATCGCGCACAGAAATCACTTTTTCCATAGCTACCAACGTAATAGATGCACTGAGACTAAAGCTGCTTTCAGGTCTGCCAGCAACCACTGTAAAAGAGTAATAAAAAATGCAAGAGAGCTATATGCCCAGTCTGTTAAATCCAAGGTAGCTGATCAGCGGCTTGGATCCCACCAGTTTTGGCAAATAACAAATAAAATCCTGAACAGAAGTGTGCGTTCTATACCAACCATTATCAATGGACCAGAGGTCATCTCGTCAGCGTCAGACAAGGCCAAACTATTTGCGAAGAACTTTGCAGCTAATTCTACCCTATGCGACGAAGGCCATCAACTCCCCATGTTTCCTGCTTGGAAGTAGAAATATGATTGACTATCCAGTCGATTCCGACATATGAGTTTCCTCTACAACAACTAAGTTGCTCGGGAATCTACACAGATGATTTGTTTATAGTGCTGAAGATTTGTGGAGAACGAACCACACTTCTTGGTATTGCTGCTAACTTCTGTCGGTGTAGATCACTGCAGCAGAACAGAGTATACAGTAGACCGCAGGTTTTTACATCAGACTTTCCTTCTCCTGGATGCATGTCTCAACGAAAACTGGGAGTGCACCTCTCCCAATGAATTAATGCGCCCCAGATACAAACTTGGCAATTTCTACGATTCGGCGCGGTACATACAGGGCCCAGCCTTCCTAAATGGTCACCCATCTAGTACCGGTCAGGCTCAACGTTGCTTACCTTCTGTGATCTGGCGAGAACCGGTGTCCCAACATGATTGAGCCGTATATATATATATATATATATATATATATATATATATATATATATATATATACACACACACACACACACACACACACATATATATATATATATATATATATATATATATATATATATATATATATACTAATTTATAAAATATATATGTATGTATAAACGGGTAAAATGAATAATTATTTAATTATAATTATCAAGCCCTTTTAAAAATACTTAAGGATGGGCAATCAACTAACGTCTATGCAAAGTTCACGACTTCCACTCGTGCGAACACTCTAGATGGCTATTGTACTCGCTCGAATTCGGCATTTAACAGTTCTTACTGCCCTTCATCCCCAAGGTAATTGTTTTGTGGTCCCGAGGTAGAGTCTCGGCAAATGGAGCGAAAGTGGTTCAGTTTGAACCACATGGCCAGGAGGATTGCATACGCATCAAGCACTAATGTCTGCAGGTAGAAATGGATAATTATTATTTAATACTAATTATGCATATGCGCCTGAGGACCGGTTGCGAGTTTAATATTCATGCAGAGGAAGCTGGGTCAACCTGTTCAAGGTTAATGCCCTACAAAGCGCCAGGTAAGCAAAAATATACATCAAAAGCTATCTATTTTTACTCGAATTCTTTTGTATGAAGTGAAATTTTATTGGTCGGTATTCAGGAGGTTGTCTAAAAGGAAAAAGCCGACGTATCAGTACACTTTCAAATTCACTCTCAGGTATACAAGGGAAAAACGCACAAAATTTTCAAATGTTTTTGTTGTTGTTGTTGACAATGAATTACTGTATGTCAATCATGTTCTGCCTACAGCAAAAATTTCTTCCACCAAGATTTTTTTTGTTCTTTAATTTATTTGGGTTTTTCCGATATATCCTTGTTGGGTTTTCCCGATATATCCTTGTTAATAAGATAGTTTTTCGTGCACTTTCTTATCCTCAGATTTGAAAGGCTATGTTAGCGTTTTTAGTTCACTAAAGAATTTAAGAATAATAAAACACAAAAAAAGAAAATATTTAATCAATGAATCGTAGACATGGAACCGCCTAAGACAAACCAAGGAAAGTACGCAAATAATTTGTGCTGCGATGTTTTTTTTTTTATTTTTACTAATAATCACATACGACGCAAACACTCTTGTTTATCAATCTTACGGTATATCAACTCGTTTCTTTAGTTATTTAATGCCGAAATATGCTAATTAATTGAAACAATGCACTTAATTTTGAAATAGAATTTACATCACTAAACGCGCAGATTTAAGGGGTTTTATTTCATTGTTTCGTTTTACGGCATATCAACACTTTTGGGGGTACTTAATAACGAATCCAGGCATTTTGGTAATTTTTCAAATATTTATTCATTTGTTATGTTATTGGCTCCCGAAAAAAATACTGGTTAGCCTGATTCATGGCCGATTTTCAGTATTTAGGCCAGAATTTGAATAACAAAGAAAACAATTTTTGAATTATACAAAGAATGTTTATATATTATTTAACTGGAATTCATTATTGAGATGAATATTATTTATCAATTTATTTATTGCGGACTATTAGCCTTATCTTTTATTAGTTGTTGTTTCACGACGTTTCGCCCAACTACTAAATAGTCGCGGTTACCACCCGACGAAGGCCAGAGAGAAATAGTTGGCCGAAACGTCGTGAAACCACAACTAAGAAAGATGAGGATAATAGTTCGCAATAAATAACTTAAGAAAAAATGTTATTGGGGCGAAAAAGATATTTAACTTAAGAAAATATTTCCATTAAAATAGTTCCCAGGAATTTTTACTTGGGGGAAAAGGAATTTGATAAGTAACAAGGCCGATAGCCATTAGTCGCGTGCTCTCGTGTAATGAATGAATGCGTGAATGTAGAATTGACATGAAATTCTTAAAGATAAACTAAAATGACCGAAAAATGGGCCGAAATTACTTAAATAAATAAAAAAGTAAATAATTTAGAATGACTTAAGGATGAATTGAATGACCTTAAGAATGACTTGAATGCTTAAAACATAACTGTAATCATTCAAAAACAACTTGAAGTACCTGGAGAATTACTTCAATGGCTTTGAGACTGACTGGTTGTAAAGTGGGTGATAATTTTACATTAAATTAATACAGAAAAGTGATCCACCACTTTATATCACAAAGTTACAAACATAAATACAGCATGTAGTAAGAACAGATACTACACTTTGATCTTGGCCAAAAGGCCAAGAAAAGCTGTATTTGTTTGCTTTCCCACCGAATAAATTAGGCACAGGGCCGATTTTTAATATGAGGAATGAAGGGGAAATGGGGGCCAACTCCCCGGGGAGTAGGGAAGCTGGATAGTGACAATTAGTATGACGGGTTGGTATTTATTTGCTCCCCCACCGAGCAAATTAGGCACAAGGCCGATTTTTAATGTGAGCAGTGAAGGGGAAATGGGGATCAGCTCCCCGGGGAGTAGGGGAGCTGGATAGTGACAATTGGTATGAAGGGTTACCCCTACATTAACCAAGGTCTTATATGTGGGGTTGCCCCCACATATGGTCTTTGCTTGCAGTATCTGCCGGAACAGATACTACACTTTGATCTTGGCAAAAAGGCCAAGAAAAGCTGTATTTATTTGCTCCCCCACCGAGCAAATTAGGCACAAGGCCGATTTTTAATATGAGGAGTGAAAGGGGAATGGGGACCAACTCCCTGGGGAGTAGGGGAGCTGGATAGTGACAATTGGTATGTAAAGTTGCCCCTTAATTGACCAAGGTCTTATATTTGGGGTTGCCCCCACATATGGGCTTTTTCTTGCAATATCTGCCGGACAGATCCTACACTTTGATCTTAGCCAAAAGGACAAGAAAAGCTTAAAAATCTAAGAACAGAATCTATTAAGAACAGACCTTTGATCTAACCCATAAAGGCCAAGCACAAAAGTGTTACGGACAGACCAACTTGCACGCGACTAAAAATAAACACGGGTGACTACGTAACAGAGATCAGACTATGGTCGTGTGATGATACATGTTAATGGCGACATTTAGAGGGAAGGAGGTCTTTTTTGAGACATGTATAAATTAGTCAAAAGTAGGCAGTCACAGTTGTGAGTCGACATATTCAGGAGAGAGATAGAGAGATAGAGATAGAGATAGATATATAGATAGATAGATAGATAGATAGATAGATAGAGAGAGAGAGAGAGAGGGAGAGAGAGAGAGTCAACGAACCATAATGGCTCTGAACAAGGGAGACTATCAGAAAATGTTGACAGTAAAAATTTAAGACCAGCGTACAGCTTTCTAATAGGGAAACATTGGTTAATAAAGCTGCTGTAAATACAACTAATACTTTGGGTCGTAAGAATGTTTATTTGCAGCTTTTTTAAGGATTAGTTACATTGAGATCAATTCAGATGTTTAAGGTATGTTTCCTTATTGACCGCTGCTACCCCCAAGGGAACTGTATCTGTTTCCTATTACTGTAAAGATCGTCTGTCATAAATGTTGCATGTCCTGTTTGTACCATCATCACTATACGATCACATACCTTAGAGACAATTAAATGTGTCACACATCTTATAGAAAATAGACACATTCATATTTACTTGTAAATATATGAACACCTTATATAGGCTATATTACACATGTTTGGTTTGGTTTGGTTATTTGTAGAGAAAATATTTCCGTTTTTGGCTTTGCAGAATATGATTGGGTTTTGCAAGCGAATTTAATTGAATCATCTAATAATAATACAATTAATAATAGCTCATTGTTATTAAGTAGTTTTATATTTAATAATTAAGCAATTGGTTGATCACGGAACGCGCGGTAACATTTTATCATTTTGTTTTCCATGAAAACAACTTTCATTAATAAAAACTATGTGATTTTTTAAAGTATCCTTCGTATTTCCAATTTGTCGATGAAAGAACCTGTGGTAAGAGACAGATAATCGATGATTCGATCGCATTCATGACATAGAATTGTTCATTATTTCGCAACGAGAAAAAATATTTAATTTCATTTACACAAAGACAATTACTGTCAATAAGTTACTTAACATTACGTTTATGCATTTGGAAGTTTTCAAAATATTAAATGTAAAATACATATGCTTATATAAAAAACTAGAGTATTTTTTTTACTCCATTTTCCTCTATTATTGGGACTTTTTAATTAGTGATTAACTGCTTTAACCGCTGCACCACGGGTGCTTATAAAATTTTCGATACTAACATTAGCTGTTACTGACTGCCACCCTGCTACTCTATTTCGAAAACAGTTCTACTAGAATTTGACCTGCCAGTGCGAATGCTATTGATGATATAAACATATGGTATTGTCGATGTGGTACGCGAAAACTTAGCTTTTTTTTTTTTTACTTTGACTTGATATCTATTGGACATATCTGCTGTGCTATGTGGCATTCAGTCTTAAAGCGTCATATTCGAAGGGAGAAATTTAATCACACCCCCTCTGAAAGAGTCGCCCGGTTTCTTATCTTGCTAATTTCTACTATTATACAAAAGTCACTCGGTGTGTGCGGGTGGGTTTCTTCTTCATAGGTCCCAAAACGGCTGAGCCCTTCCTTTTTTAAATTTCACACAAAGCTTATTTATATTTCTGGCAGTGTTCTTAGATATGTTTTGTACAGAAATTCATTCGATAAGTATCGAAAATCGAAAAAAAAATATGATCTAAAACATAATATTTCTTCTCGTATAGAAAAAAAATTATAGGGGAATATTTTACGTTACACCGGGGTAAAATTTATCGGTTTAGCGTACAATATTCCCTTGTAAAAATTATTCTTTTCATCTATAAGAAAGGAAATACTATTTTAGGATCGTCAAGCCCAAATATCAGCTGACGTGATATTACATACAAACACAGACGGAATTTGATAAACGACATTATCTTTATTATTTATTTATTTTGCAAATTAGCAACTGGGAAAATTATTCTTTGCAATATATCATATTCAATAGAGGATTGATTCTATAATAATGCATACGCAATCTGCATGAATTAAAATATGTTTAAGCGTTTTATACGACCGGGAAACGTCGGGCTTCCAGCTAGTATCTGATAAACGAATAACAACAAAGAAATTTATAATAATGAGACATTTCTAATAGTACGTTGTATTGAAAAATTAAAGAGTTACCTACACATTGCTTCGATTTGACTCATGCATTTTTAGGATTTGTTTTTATATAGACCAGAGATTTTTAGTCATTTGATTTTGTCACTGTAACGAGGAGTATTCTAAACAGAGGAGGCTTTTCCATACCATGATGGAGTCGTCCGGTTACTATCTTGCTTATCAGGTAATTTACAGAACACAAGTTCAAAATCATTAGCAATTTATAATAGTAATTTGCACACACGCACACACACACAAACACACACACACACATATATATAAATGGCAATTAAGCTACATAGAATATTCCGCATTTCAACCACGCTAGGATTCATCAGGCTTATGCGAAGAGTTGTGGTTGTCTCGCGTTTTTATATACGCACAATGAACAGACACCTACAGGACAAAGTCTCAGTTGACCTTGGGTTCAACCCGTCCTTTGTATGTACCTTTTTAGCGGGAAGCGTAGATATCTAGTGACCTGACCTATTTTAAAACTAGGTGTAGTTAAATGTGTTATTTATTTATTTATTTTTTTAAATGTCATGTTTGTTCATATATATATATATATATATATATTTATATATATATGATAATTCATGTATATGTATGTTCATTTTATTTATTTATTTTCTACAGTTATTGTTAATTTTAAAATTATTTTGTATCGCTATCCTAGAGTAAATTTTATCCTATGTACCCAGTTGTTCTCTATTTCTCTTCTACATTAAAATAGATTTTGGGGTTCTTTAAAATATTGGATAGCAAATTTTGTTGCTTAGGAAGGGAGCGGTGGAAACTAGGAATCTGATTGGCTTACTAAAAACTCAATGGAATGTGTGTATATAAAAACGCGAGACAACCACAACTCTTCGCATAAGCCTAACGAATCCTAGTGTGAATGAAACGCGGAATATTCTGTGTAGCTTAATTGCCATATATATTTTTATAACTCACTATCTAGCTCTACCTGTGTATTGAGCACTGTTGAGGCAAATACTTAAAGTTTACACATAAAATAATACTTTCGTATATTAACTTATGTGATTAAATGAAGTAGTCACACACACACATCCACACCCACACACACACACACACACACACACACACACACACACATATATATATATATATATATATATATATATATATATATATATATATATATATACAGGGTGACCCAAAAAACGGGTTCCAACTCTAATTAGGCCCCGTTTTTTAGTGTTTTGTCCGAATGAAATAAACTTTTGTCATAACTAGTTTATTATATTCAAAACATCACATCAAAACACAAGGGTCTTTGGCCTTTTTTTTCTCCGTTCTACAGCATATGTTCTAGATGGCTTCCATTCAGATTTTTTTTTGGGGGGGGTCACTCTGTATAACAAATTTTCAGTTATGTAAATTATCTTACCTGCAGTTGCAAGTCTTTACCAATTGTTAACATTGTAAGTAATAAGAGTTATTGCATTTTAAACGTTATTATAATTTCACGGTGTTATCGATTTTATTAGTGTTAGTCATAAAATTATCTCTGAAAATAATGTATTGAACAGAACGGAAAAAATATCAATTGTATTAATATTTATCCCACATTAATTCATTAATGATCATTATTTTGCAGAACCCAGCAAAATCTGCAATGGTTTCTACATAAAAGCATATACTGCACATTACTATAAGTCTGGATCGTTCAGTAAAGTTCAAGAAATTTTCGTGCATCAGTTCGAATGTGAAAAAGCCGCCGTTCAGGTTCAGAATTAGATGGACCATTTCTAGAATCATGGTTAAGATGAGAACGTTAGTGCAGCTAACAATGCGTCGCAGCAATTCAAGGTGACCCCCCCAAAACTTTACAGCTGAACTGATCGATAGCGTGAAAGAGTCAGTTCAAGACGCCGTACACAACAATGAGCTGGATATCCTAGTTTGTATTTTACTGAATCTTTTACAATGAACCGTTTGTAATAATCATTGTTCATAATTGGATAAAGCTAAAAAAATATTTAAATTCTATGAATCAATTCCCTTAAGATAAAAAAAAAATTCTTTACTTATTTCCCTATCTTCACAAGTGAAATCAAGTTTTGTCAGCATTCTTTTTATGGTGATTTGGAAAACCCGGTGCGTCATCCAGGGCCATGAACAAGGGGGCGGTGCTAGAGGTGCTCAAGCACCTGCTCCTTTTACTCCTGTTTTAAATGTGCCCCCCTTCAGAGAAATATATTATAGGCCTGTGCCCCACCGAGACACCGTTTTATTTTCAAGTGAGCAGTTGCCAGGAAAAAAAAAAAAAAACTCTGCATGTCACTGGTGTCATCGAAAACATTCACCTGCATCATAAGGTGTGCGAGATGGGAGGTGAAATTGTAAAACTGCAGTTTTTCTTTCTTTTTCGTCTTCAGTTTACATTTCAGAAAGTATTACTGCAGGAAAATTGTATCCGTCTTTTTTTATGTTTTGTTTTTCTTATAGACAATAGGTTTTGTATTTAAACATTTACTTTTATTTCGTTTTTCTTACATTCTTAAATAATTACAGTAAAAAGTAAAGAAACATTAAAGAAACTACTAAACACTTGTTGACCGCGTAATTTTTGAACAGGATTTTGCTGACATATTTTCCACTAATCACGTACGACACAAGTAAATTCAACTTTTAATTAATCCTTTTTAATGCATATCAACCCATGTTTTGTTATTAAAGCCGAAACAACACTAACATAGTATATAATCAGAAAGCCACAAGTAGTCACAATCAATTTTAATTTACATTAACGCGAAAATTCAATGAACACGTTCTAAAAAATTTGCGAGAGATTTAACGGGGGGGCACATTTATAAGAGGGAATCCTTGGTAAGGAGTTTGGCAGCCAGACGTTTGTTTAAATTGCATTTAAATTTCTGGATGTTGGTACAGGGTGGCCCACTTAAAAGTAGCCCAGGAAAATCTAGTAGAGAGGAGAAACATTCTTTTATTGTTTAAATTACCTGCAGTGTTATAAAAGGTGATGGAAGTTCGCCATGTTAGCATCTATGCATTTCTGGACACGTTTAACAACGTTTGCAGATACTGCCTGTTGATCGTCTCTGGTGATTCTCCTGATAGCGTTGGTAATGTTCTTCTTTTGTTGGTCTATACTGTGAGGGTTATTTGCATAAACTTTTTATTTTAAAGTCCCTCAAAGATAAAAATCACACGATGACAAGTCCGAAGAACGTGGTGGCCTTAAAATATTACAGCATTAAGAATCAATTCTTAATGCTGCAATATTTTAAGTTATAAATTTATTACATTTTTTTCTAGAATATCTTCTTTTATTTTCCAGTTTTAACAACTAGTCCTTTACTTTTCCATGTTTAAGCTTAACCACATTACTTTTCATGATCGCATTTTTCTATTAGAATACTAGAATATATTTTATGTGGTTAATTGCCGGGATGAAAATTGTGTTCTTAACTCCTTTTCTAATTTAATGTTTGAAAGGTCAAGGAGAACTTTAATGGAATAATGAAATCAGCCTCACTTCGAGCCGGAACTTTTTTTGGAAGGGACTTTTCTCTCCTCTCACCGTTTTCTCTGCTTGAGCAAAAGCACAGTCGCCTATCCATCTGAGTTCGCTCTTTTATTCCTCTCAAATCTGGGGAATTCTCGCGGCTAGTCTCACTCTCTTTCCCATAAAACCAACCTCGTTTACTGCTTTTTCTTCTCCCCCCCCTCTTCCTCTCCCAGTCCCTGTGTGTTGAGAACAAACAGAGCAGACTTTCTGTCTTTTGGAGGTGAGTGCATTAGAAGAATTACTACTACAGAGGTCAAGGAAAACTTTAATGGAATATTGGAATATCTATGTTTCTGATTTAGAGATCAAGTGTGACTCTTTGATTTCTGAGAACTTTGACCAAAGTGAAATGGAACAGGAAGATTATATTCGGCTTTTCTTTTAGATTCTCTTTCTGAGGGACAATGATTTTTTATCCTTGTATTTTAACGTTTACTAATATTTCATTGTTCTTATGAGATTCTTCCCTAATTGTACTTATTTACAATGCCTCCCCACGGGACAGAGTTAGACAACAGGGTCGTTTTTTAACGTGGAGAAAAGGTACAAAAATAAAAATTGTCTCAGTCGTGAAGGACTGCTCCTCCACCGAAAGAGAACAAGAAATTGAATGCAGCATCTGAAGAACAGACACTCCCTAATTGTAGAATGATGTAAAAACACATAAAAGAAAACTACTTAACTTATTCTTCGTGGAATAACTCATTGACCGCATAAATCTTAACAGGATTTCCTTACCATATTTTTTTCAAATCACGTACGATTCGAGTAGCTTTAAATTTTTATTTACCTATTTTATTAAAACTCATCGGCATCTTTTATTAAAACGCATTTACATTGTACACAACCCCTTCTATGCTCCAATCTATGGTCCTCCCTTGTCAAACTTTCACAAAACACACGTCTAGCTATAACCACTATCTACAATTTTCCCTACTCTCTGTCTGTACCCAAATCTAAACATAGAGTCCATGAAATAAGCTTCTTTTCCTAGAACTGCCCGCCTATGGAAGTCTATTCCGTAGGCCCGCTTTCCAGCTGGTTACAATACGGTTATCTTTAAATCCAACGTAAACAAATTTTTGCTAAGCCATCCCCTTACATAATCGAATTATACCAAATTTCCACTACTAACGATTACTAAACTGTTGTCTTCATAACTAACGTACGCCCATTAACTGTTATCTTCGAATGGCCTTCGGGCCTTGATAATGTGGTGTCCCCTCCGCCCTGTAAAAAAGGTCGATGTAAAATTTAATGTAGGGGTTTCATCAATGAACACGTAAATTAAATGGACATATTTTAAAAGTTTCGCAGACATCGATCTCGCCAAAGTCAGAACAAGTGTATTGTTTTTTTTTTTCAATTACTTTATAATTTTGATTAAGCTGGGGATAGGGCAACCTATATATATTCCAAATATTTTCACACTATCTCATATATTCCAACTGAAATAGACCATGTAAAGATTCTAATCGCCCCTTAAAGTGCCATCTAAAAAAAATATGTCTTGCACTTGGTTCGCCAGGTATATTGGCCATTTAGTTTTTGAAATTATTTTTCATGTGCCCAGTTCCTTCTATAATTACATTAAATATTGGGATCTTCCTAAAGTTCCAATTTTTTCATTTCGTACAAAATACCTTATTATTCCGCTATCTCATCAGTCTCAGCTTTATTTAACCATGCATCATTGAAGAGATTAACTTCTATTAAGCTTGCTTCTATCTCCTTGTGTAACGTTGTCCGGAAACCAACATATTGTAGTTTTCAGTAGCAAAGTAAACAAAAAATAGAAAAAAATATCAACTCGCTTTTTCTTTATAGCAACGAAATTTATTTCCTCATTGTTACAGCCGTGACGTCACCCCTGTGATACCGATTATCCTCTCGAACGTCACCCACACCTCTCACGTGATCTCGAAGTTAAAAAAAATCTGCTCTTTTCCTGTTTATGGGGGTTTCAATTACATCTAAAGGTACCCATTATTGGACAAAGCATCTGTCACTGTAAAACGTGTCGTCTACATATCTAAAATAGACCAATGGTTTTATGGGTCCAGACATTAATTTTTCCTCATGGAATCCTACAAAAATGTTGGCCAATGTGCGTCTCAACACGGAGCCCATCGACACAATATAAATTTGCCTGTACATTACGGATGTAACGGCAAATTTAATTAGTTCAACAAATACGTGTTCAGGAACGGAAGGTGTTGGACTTTGGCTGTGATGTAAAAAGTAAGCACAAATATCTATCGTTTCTAAAACTGGGACGCAAGTAAATAAATTGCTGATATCATACGAACACATAAATTTATTTGTACTCGTTGATTTTTGCATGTAGTCAGCGAAATGAAATGAATCTTTCATATAGTATTTACTATAATAATTTGATACTGGCTGAAGAATATTAAAGATCAATTTTGCAACCTTCTGTTGTGAGGACCCTACCATAGATAGAAAGGGTCTTAAGGGAATATCCGCTTTGTGTGTTTTGGGTAGGCCATATAATCTTGGACGGATAGATCTCGAGGGTCTAATCTCACTAGCTACCTCAGAAGAAAGTAAACCACTTTTTACCCATTTAACTAATCTTTTCTGGAATTTAGACAATCTTGATTATATAATGTATGTATCTCGTTTATTTTATCTAAGATAAAAAAGCAAGATTACATCCTGGGCATAAGATTGAAAAAGCGTTTATCCTGAATCATTCAGATAAATTAGCATTTTATCTGGAAGGATTCAGGAGTAGATGCATGCAATTATGGAGGGAAATAGTGGGCATATTATCTTTTTGCGATAAAATTCGTTTCCTACGGTATCCTATTATTATTATCAAAAAACGAAGCTGTAAAAAATTACAGCTTCAATTTGATAATAAATTAAAACATCTAATAAAGAAGAAATATGGTTGCTTTACCAACGCAAATGTTGGTGGTAACGTGGTAAATCTATCTTCTTGGAAACTGTCCCCAGTTGAACTTCTCGTACTTGATCATGGGTTGGAATTTTGCATTCCATCAAGTAATACAAAACCAGAAGAAATATTTTCTGAGTTTGAAGTTTTAGGCTCTCAGATAGCTAAACTTCAACCGGTTTGCGTGAATAAATCAAGGGACTTAAAAGCAAGTTTAAACAACCTTGCCCACAGTTACGCTAGTACAGCAGTATCCCATTCAGAGTTTAAATGGCGTAATGAACACCTTCACGTCATTAAAACTCTACATAAAAATAGATCCTTCGTGATAACTAGACCCAGTAAAGGGTCTGGGGTAGTCATAATGAATCATGAGGAATACGTCAACAAAATTTCACTTATATTAAGCGATAGTGACAAATTTGTTAAATTAGGTCCTGTTGACACCCATGGTTCCACGAGTACTCTGGAATCTAAATTCCAGAAAAAATTAGTTAAATGGGTAAAAAGTGGTTTACTTTCTTCTGAGGTAGCTAGTGAGATTAAACCCTCGGGCTCTATCCGTCCAAGATTATATGGCCTACCCAAAACACACAAAGCGTATATTCCCGTAAGACCCTTTCTATCTATGCGTCCCAGTTTTAGAAACGATAGATATTTGTGCTGACTTTTTATATCGCAGCCAAAGTCTAACACCTTCCGTTCCTGAACACGTATTTGTTGAACTAATTAAATTTGCCGTTAAATCTAATGAATTTAGTTTTAATGATGTAATGAACAGGCAAATTGATGGTGTGTCGATGGGCTCCGTGTTGAGACCCACATTGGCCAACATTTTTGTAGGATTCCATGAGGAAAAATTAATGTCTGGACCCATAAAACCATTGGTCTATTTTAGATATGTAGACGACACGTTTTGCCTATTTCATAGTAATTCGGAGGCAAACGAATTTTTCTCGTTACTAAACAGTATGCATCTGGCGTTAAAGTATACGTATGCAAGTGAAGATAATTCCGCCCTGGCGTTTCTCGATGTTTTGGTAACGAAAATTCCATCTAGTTACCTTACATCGATGTATCGCAAACCAACATTTACTCGGCTGTATACACGTTGGGATTCATTCTGCCCAAATAAGCGCAAATATAATTTAATTTGGACAGTAACACATCGTGCCCTAATGATCTGCTCGCCAGAAAAATTGGATGAGGGATTAAATACAATTACAGATGCTTTGTCCAATAATGGATATCCTTTAGATGTAAGTGAAACCACATTAAAGAGGAAAAGAGTAGATTTTTTTACGAACAAACCCCAATATGGTTGATAAATGTCCGGTTTATATTCGATTGCCGTGGTTGGGGAAAGTAAGTGAAAAATTCACCAAACAAATTAGTTCAACTTTTGAAGGATTTTATTTTGCTTCAAATGTTCGTGTTGTGAATAATACAAAACCATTAATGGCTTCCAATAAAAAAGATGTTCTACCCCTCATCATATTAGTAATGTAATTTATTCATTTAAATGTGGCTGCGCTGCCGACTACGTAGGTCGAACGTCTTTAAAAATGGAAAGTCGCATACAACAACATGTACCGATCCAAATCAGAAATGGAACATTCCTACCTACCGACGCTGTAAACAACACATATGGATCCGCTATAACAGAAAACTTTATTAAATACCGGGATTGTGCAACGAACTTCAGCATCGACTTTTTCTTCGTATTGAGTCGAGCCCACTCCGTATATCATCTAAAAGTCTTGGAGACTGTTCACGTTCGCCTTAGGAAGCGGGTTTGAACGTGATCAGGCTCTAAAATTCATCCTCATACGATTGCTCTTGCTCCCGTCTCTTTTTTTTAGATTTTATCATTAAGGAAAACAAATTACTAAGAAATAAATCCCCCGATTCCGATTTTGATGAGTGAGGGTGAAACATGTCAATTGACTCGTTTTGAGATATATATATATATATATATATATATATATATATATATATATATATATATATATATATATATATATATATACGGCATAATCGCTTTGACACACCGGTTCTCGTCAGATCACCGAAGTTAAGCACCGTTGAGCCCGCTTAGTACCAGATGGGTTACCATTTCGGAATTCTAGGCGCTGTATGTGCTCTCCGCTTATTTTCGCCATTTGTTTCCAGTCGTCTTGTACATACACTTCACTTGCCACTGGTATTTAACAATGTCGACACAGGAGATGTTGGTCCTTATGACCTTAAACTATATCCAGTGGTGAGGTCCCAACTTGCGGGCTTTGGGGAGTGTGGAGCCACCCTTTAATTGCCATTGCTCCCAGCTCCATACTGACCCGGAGTGGTAGTACCTGTTAGGGTTCCAACTATGGGTTAAATAGAAACCGACTTGATAACAAATATATTCTATTAAAAAAATTTTCTTCGAAATCTTTGGATTCAACATTAAATAACCTGGAAAGGGTTGATATGCCGTAAAACAAAAGCAACCAACCAACCAATCAGGAGATGTATGGTTGGAGATTGTGCACCGCCTGCCACAATAATTTCATGCACCGGCACCCCATCGTGAGTATCCATAGTCTGTCAAAGACTGAAGGAGCCCAAAACAAGCGCTGGATTCTCGTTTTCCGATGGAGTCAGCTGATTGATATAGAAAAATGTTCTCGGTTGCGTGACAGTTTTAGTTTATGCGATCGGTGCCAAATTAACTCGTAGTTATATTCAACAAAGTAAAGGAAAAGAAAAACAATACATTGTTAACGTTGGCCACAGTAGAGAACATATTGCAGTTGGTAAGACAATGTATCAACAATGTTTAGATATTGTTTAGACAAGGTACCGAATTCTAAATGAAAATTTGTTTAAATCAAAATATTTGCTATTTTGTAGAATTCTCTGTGATAAGCTGTTTGACGTTTTCAAACGGTAGCAAAACTGTAATAATAATGCACTATGTGGATCAGAATTTTTGTAGGAATTTTTGACACCCCTAACACGAAACTGCGAATAAAATATAAAAAAACTCGTTATTTCTCTTTTAAAAGTGGGTTGTTTATTTTCTTTATGGATTATACTTCCAAAATAACCTATTAAAGTTGTATAAAAAGTAATAGAAATATTTTTTTTATTTAAAAAAAACAGTAATGAATTTAATTGAATTTTACGAGTTCAGTATTTTTCAATTTTTAAACTTAAAAAATCTATCAAAATTTTTCTATTGATTCTATTTTTACGATATTTTCAGGGTCATTGTGAAATTTTATGCTCTTTCCAATAAACCGAATTTAATATTTTAGACAAACGTTTTTTCTTTAATTCACGCCCCTCTATTTTGAAATGTCTATTAAAAAGTAAATAATTAATTCATGTGCCAAAGTATTATATATCACAAATTTAAGATAAAGGATCAATAAGTAATATATTCTAATTTAAAACGAAAAAAAAAGAGGAGTTTCTTGGAAATTTACATGTAACATCCGAAGTTTAAAACTTTTTTTTTTAAACGACGTTGTTTGTATTTTTTTTAAAAATGAAACCTTGGTCCTTGCCCTTTTAATTGAAAAAAAAATAGGGTTTGATTTACAATTTTCGGGTAGTTATAAGCTGGGAAAGACAGGGGGTTGAATTAATTCACGCCCCCCATTTTGAAATGTCTATTAAAAAGTAAATAATTAATTTACTCACCAAAGTTTTATATATCACAAATTGAAGATAAAAGATTAATAAATAATATATTCTAATTTAAAACAACAAAAAGAACAGTTTTTTTTTAATTTACCTGTAAAGTCTGAAATTTAAAACCTTTAAAAAAAAAAACACGTTTTTTTTTTAATGAAACCTTAGTCCTTGCTCCTTTAATTGAAAAATATTAGGGCTTCAATTACATTTTTCAAGTAGTTATAAGCTTGGAATGACAGGGGGTCGAATTATTAAATATTTTTCACGAAGTTTCTGACACACCTTATAATGCATTATCGTTTCTTCTTGCAAGTGGAAAATTTAAAGAATGATTAAATAGTAGGGTTTAATTTTATCCATTATTTTTTTTTACTGATTGCACTTTTTTAAATTTACGAAGTTATTCATGTAATGCAGTAAGAACTCGCCCCCCCCCCAAATAAAAGCAATCTAGAATACTACCAGGACCCGTGGAAATTCCACGGAATGATAAATATATTAAATCAACAAATATGTTGTGATAATGCTGATATATTTTTAATTACATTTCACGTTGCCACTTTGATGTAGGGGGCTACTATCAGGGACATAAGTGATACTATGTAGGGAGTTGGGCAGCAAGATGTCGGTTCACGTTACACGTCTGCATATCAGTACAGTTGGGAAAACAGGGACCCGGAAAGGAATTCCAAAGTCTAGCGGTTCTGGGAAAGAAACTACTGGAGTAGAAGGCTCTCTTACATCTAGAGATTTCTACTGTGAAGGGGTGGGATTTAGCTGCTTGTCGGGGTTGTCGTGGGTATTTACGTCGAGGGGGTACAAGTGCTTTCAGTTTGTCAGAGTATTCACCATTAAAGTACTTGTAGAACAGGCAGAGGCATGCAACATTTCGTCGATGGGCCAGAGGCTGAAGATATTATTTTTGGTAGCGCCAAATTTAACTTATTTTTGAAAATAAAAACTAATAACACGCAGGAAACATAAGTTTATTATCAGGCCTATAAAAATACTACCCATTGTATTTTACATATTACACTGACTTCAATGAAATAAATGAATAAGTACTAATAAATGTACAGAAAGTAATATTGTGCTACATAGTTCAATACAAATAAAATCAAATTGTAAGAGAATTTAATTTTATTTAGTTCTTCACTTCAAACCCTCTTCGCAGACAATGTCTAGGTTTTTGTCCTGTCTTTTTTTTTTCGAACGTTCCCGTTTTTTATTTACGTAATGTTTTGCTGAATTCTTTCTCCGGGGGTGAATATCTGCTCGTCGAAATTACAAAGTTTCTTACTCGCACCATTGCAGCAATGATCATATATTATTGTTATGATATTCAAAAACAAAGGGAGTTCACTCTCATATTCTTGTCCAGTGTTGGCAAATTGACCTTTTTAAAACGAATTAGTCTTTTCGAAAGCAGCTTGACCTTCAAATATTGTATTTGACATTTTTCAAAGCGTAACATACGGACTAACTAAGAAAGGAACAAGTCGAATATTACAAATATTTTGAACGCGGATCTGGATTTGTGATGACATTCATGTCGGTTTTGCAGAGTCGGCCTCAAATGGATATGCAGCGTCGCAAGGCAAAGCTCGTATAACATCTACTGCATAATCACGTGACCCCTTTCAGTTTTCGTTAAATCACCCTAGTTAGTATCGGATGATATTTGAGAATACCAAGCTCTGTATGTAGGAGGTTGTCCACACCTTCCTTCGTGAACTGCAAAAGCCTAACGTCGTTATATTCCCTAACGGGGATGTACATGCGACTGGTGATTGCTTATGACTTTGATATTCCCTCGAGACTGGTTCCTTCAAAACCCTATTCAGTACACCTAGAGTTGAGTATCTCTGTTTTTTTTTTTTAAAGTCGTCGAATGCCAAAATTCACTGGTCGGTTATAACTTTTGAGTCAGCTAAGTTCTTATGTTACCTATTTTTCATTGCACAATCTCATTTTGAACCGGCGTTATTGGCTTGTGAATCAGGTCGGTTGGAGAATGGCTAAGTCACCTAGTTAGGAAGGTTTTCTCAAGTCTACAGATCTGACATTTCGAGCCTATTGTGAGGTGAACACCTAGTTAGGAAGGTTTTCTCAAGTCTACAGATCTGACATTTCGAGCCTATTGTGAGGTGAACACTGTCAGTGATACGAAGCTTGGGGATACGTGCGTACCCAATTTGAATTGTGAATAATTGGAATCTGTATCTTAACGGCATCAGATGAATCACTAATTGGATAACTCATTTTTTTTTTTAAATCCGAATGGAAGGTGATAACGTACGTACGAACATGGGATGACTATTCGTATTATTATGTTGAACGTGAAGTGGACTGTTGTCCTTTATTATTATTCTCCATTAATTTCTACTTTATCTTCGCCGTTCAATTAAAAAAATCTAATATATAAAAGGAACTTTGCGTGTGTGTGTGTGTGTGCGTGTGTGCGTGTGTGAGTGCGAGAGAGTTCTTTATGTACTCCTGAATGGCTGGGCCGACTTTTGAAATTTCACACAAATGTACTATAGGTGTCTGGCAGTGTTATAAGGTGGCTTTTTTGTATTGGAATGTCTTTGCTAGATATCGATAATCGTTAATCGAAAAAAATCCGAGAACGAATAGATCAACAATTTCAACTAAAGTTAACACATTATACTGCCTAACATCACAAGTGCGTTTGAGAAGTGTTACTGCTGCACAATATAATATATATATATATATATATATATATATATATATATATATATATATATATATAAAATTAGCAGTAGGTTTTTGATATTCGAAATTATTTTTCCTATTTCGAGCACAGTTGAAATATACTTTTGCATTTTAAACTTTAATTCAAGCCATTATATAAATTAATTTTATGAAATGAACGGTAGGTTCTCTACAGTTTAATGTAGATTTCAATGTATTCGTTGTATTCGTTACTAACTTACCGCGGGGAGGGATATGAAGCTTGCTTTCGGTGTACTGTGACGTGTCCATAACTATATATATATATATATATATATATATATATATATATATATATATATATATATATATATATATATATATATATATATATATGGTGGGCCAAAATAAGGGCCCTATCTTTAAATTTGAATAACTTCGACAAAATAAAAGTTAAACTCACCAAACTTTATGTGTGTGTAGACTGACCCTTCCAAGATTTTTTTGAAATAAACAAAACAAATTTTGGCCAAAAAACACGATTCTTAAAACTTACATGAATTTATGAATTTTTAAAAATAGGACCCTAATTTTGGCCCACCCTGTATATGTGTGTGTGTGTGTGTGTGTGTGTGTGTGTAATCAGATCTCACATGTGTTGAGTGAGTCACCTGATTCGAATGCAAGATTGTAAGCTGCCAAAACAATTTTTTTACGGGGAGCTGGAAAATGGCAAGTGCCTTCAACACAAGCCTAGGAAGAAATTCAGGGATTCTACAAAGAATAATTTGAAAGGCTTACAAATCGACATCGACACATGGGAAGAACTTACTCTGGATAGGCCGAAGTGGCTAAAGCTTGTACGTGAAAGTTGTGATGCTGTAGAGAAAAGAAAGCAGGCCCACAGCAATCTGAAGTGAGAGCGCAAAGGTTTAATTGATGGTCATTACACACAGAGCTGGAAATGCGACAGTTGTGAACGAGTGCTTTTGTCAAAAGCTGGCTACGTCAACGACCTTAAATCGCACAAAACTCCTGTTCAGGTCACCTATGCACCTATTAGTCCGAACCAAACGATCTATTTAAGATGCAGCAAAGTTTGCAAGTCTACTGCTGGTTTGAGAAGACATGTGATTGTTCATAGGAATACCTTTCGACCTCCAGAGGAAGTGAACTCGATGGAAATTACTCAATTTGTATGTCACATCTGCTTCAAGATGTGCAAATCTGCGGCGGGAGTGCAGAGTCATCTGAGATGGCATGGTCGACAAGATTCGGAGAACTCAAATTGACGGCAATCATCTGGAAAGATGCAGCAATCATATATATATATATATATATATATATATATATATATATATATATATACCGTACTTTGGGATAATTGCGCAAAATTTGGGGGCAATTGCTCCAACTAAAAAAATTTGTCTTCATATGCGTGGTTGCGAAAAGAGCACTTTTAGCTAGTTGGCGCAATTACCCCAAAGTACGGTCTATATGTACAACTAGCTAAAAGTGCCCTTTTTGGCAACCACGTATATAAAGATAACATTTTGAAGTTGGCGCAATTACCCCCGGATTTAGCGCATTTATCCCAAAGTATATATATACACTTTATATATATATATATATATATATATATATATATATATATATATATATATATATATATATATGAGCAAACAGTTAATAAAATATGTTACAAAACACTTTGAAATGAGTTAAAAACATATTTAATCTGAAAAGGAAGCACTAGATAAATGGATAGTCTTTAATCCGCGGAGTTTCGAAGAAATACTTTCCTTCTCATCAGAGGGTAGGAATTAGCAAAATGCGGGATCGGATTTTGCATGCAGAAGTATTTGATGAAACAACAAGTAAGTCAAAGATCTTACTTGAAAACAAAAAAAGTGAAGCAGAGGGAATATGGTGAAGAAAAACATTATATATATATATATATATATATATATGTTTTTTCGATCTGGAATTGATGTTAAGAGCTTACTATTTCAACTTACAACTAATTAAAACGAACTTCTTAATGTATTTATTCGTGAAGGGGACTACATAAAAGTTAACCAATTTGCATATTAATTTGGACACAATGACCGTTAATTAATTACATAGTCACTTTATATGGTTTCTTATTATATTATTGAATTTATTTTACTTTTACACTGAAATCTATTCATACATAGTATATATTCTTGTAAAGTTGCGTAGAATATAAGATGAAGACGTGTTAGAACACACACACACACACACACTCACATACACACACACACAAATATATAACAGTATTTCTCACGGTTAACAGTAGTTGAATGAATTCGGTCCTTGCTAATGAAGCCAGAGATGACTTTTCTTGCGGGTTCGAATCTATCGACTGGTGTTAATCGTGACAGCCTGCACTGGTGATGCCCGAATGAAACACTAGTGTCTTTAGGTATTTAATAATTATTATAGTAAATAATTATCTTAGCCACTTTCAGAAACTCGTTTCTTATCGTTGAGCACTTTCAGTTGAAATAAAAAGTCGGTCAAATTAGCTCTTATGCGCAAAGCATCATATAATAATTAGATCGCTCTGACAGACGTTAAAAAAGCATAAAAAAATAAATGTTTAAATTTCAACAGTGTTTCTCGAAGTTAACGGTTGCCGAATGAATTGGATCCTTGCTAATGGAGCCAGAGATGGCTTCTCTTGCCGGGTTCGAATCTATCGATTGGTGTTAATCGTGACATCCTGCCCTGATGATTCCCGAAAGGATGAAACACTACTGTCTGTAGGTATTTGATAATTATTTCAGTATATATATATATATATATATATATATATATATATATATATATATATATATATATATATATATATATATCCCTATAAATAAATATATATATATATGTATATATATGTATATGAGAATAATGTAAATATGCATATATATGTGTGTGCGAAAAAATTCTACAAAACGCCCCTCTAAATATTTGGTGTACAGAGTTGAAATTTGATATATAGAGTGTTTGGACCTTGTCACATTTTGATTTTTTTTAACCAGCAAAGCATTTCTGCAAAGAGTTCAAAATTAAAAGCAAGACGTTTACATTTAGCTTAAGTTCTAAGTATTTGTATATATGTGTGTGTGTATATATATATATATATATATATATATATATATATATATATATATATATATGTTTGTGTATAACAGAATTTTCAAGCACGAAACTAAGACAAGCATTAAAAGTTGATATATAAAATAGGCGGAAAAATCACCGATATTTTTACTGTCGGGACAGTCTGAAGTCATCGTCACAAACTTAATTGAAAATAATATGTATCGTCAGTGCAAAAAAACAAACAAACAAAAAAACAAACAAAAAACAAAAAAAAACCAAAGCATGGGCGTTTTAAAACGTTTAGTACGAATTTATTGAATTAATTTGGAATTATTTTTAGATGAGTAATTTGCATAATTTATTTTTATTTTATTATTTGTGAATATTACCCCTATCTTCTAGTGTTCTTGTTTAATGACTTTTCGGCCAGTTATTCCTCTGGCTTTCGTCGAGATAGGCATGTTGAATTTCCGAACGGCATCTACATTAGTTACGCCTCGCATTGTTGTTGCCGTTTCAGCACGGTTTGGCCAACTAATACTCTTATCTCTTCGCGGTTAACCACCTAACGGAGGCCAGAGGAATAATTGGCCGAAACGTCGTGAAACAACAACTTAAAGATAAGGATAATAGTCCACACATAGTAAAAAGTAAATTATACGAATTACTCCTCTCAAAAAAAAAAAAAAAAAATCAAAATTAATTCCATTATATAACAATCAGTACGGACCGACAATTGGATGAAAAAATATGAAAAAATATGGATTTATTAGACCAAAAGAAATCCAACCTTGATTCCCTTCATGACTCGTGGCGCAGTGGATAGAGATGCAGAATATCTACGAGTCCAAGTGAGCATTTTCTGGAGGTAGAGGTTTCAGTCCCACTTGGTCAGAGGATTAGTAGGCCAAACCGTGGCGAGAAGCCAGTAATTGCTGTGGAGACAGTTTGGAGATTCGACATCCCTATACCGTCCCAGTTAACCATCTGACGAAAGCCAGAGAAATAATTGGCCGAAACGTCGTGATGACAGCAACTGGAATATGAGGACAGTAGTCCACAAATAATTTAATAAATGATAAGTGCGATTTTCCATAAGCTTGCACAGACGTCACGTGACTCTTTCTATACATCCGGATAAAAGGGAGCATACTTTGATTGGCAAGTAATGGTTCAATGGTTATGAGATGTTTTCACATACGTGCATATTTTAAGCCCCTAAATCTTTATTGTCATCGATTAGTCATTGGGTCAATTTATTGCTAATTTTACTTCATGAGTTTATTTTAATCAACACACCGTTGCTTTTTAGCTAATTTAGTAAGAATCCAATTTCTGTCTACATTTCTATGTTTGACCTTTTTATGCTTTATTTCGTTATATTACTATTTAACATTATCTTGAGTTACAATCGGCTTTTTTAAAAATATTTTTCTGTTTGTTCATTTTTAGCTGTTAGCGAATGGTGTATTTGCCATGCAAAAAAAAAATATATATATGATAACCTCACATTATTTTTAAACAGAATATTGCAGTTTATTAATATTTCCAAAATCATGTTATTTTTCATGACGAGGAGAAGAATTTCAAAAAATATCTCAGATTGTAGACTCAAATAAAATCCGTACTATCCTTTTTATTTAATGTTTAGAAAATCTTAAAGTAATTAGAATATATAAGTATATGTGCGTGTACATATATAGAGGCAGTAACGAGAAAAGCAGTAACGTTCTAAAATGTCTTGCGTAGTTCGTATTGGACGGAGTTTGTCAACAGTTTCCACGAACCTGCTGATTTTAATACTTTTTAATCGACCTATATTTTTGAACGACTTTCATCGACTCTATATAGTAAAACTTATTATCGCCTAACGCCATTTACTGTATATTTAATAATTCTCATTTTGCTCCTTCGCACTTATACTTCAACACCGGAAGATGATTCGTGGACGAATCGAAAGCGCTCGTGACAGCAACAATCATGGAACGTTTATTAATATTTTTGATTTTGATACAGAAAAGAGTATACGGAAAATCGAAAAATTAAAAAAAAAAAAGAATCATAAAGCAAAATGTCTCCGTTACATTCATTAATATTTGCTTGAATGAATATAGAATAATATATATGCATATATTTAATATCTACAGACACTATTATCTCATCCTTTCGGGAATCATCAGTGTAGGGTAACGCGATTACTACCGGTCGGGAAATTCGAATCCTACCAGGAAACCATCTCTGATTCATTTAGCTAGGAACAAACCTCACGGCCAATTCCGCGAGAAATATCGTTGATATATTAACATTTATTTTTGAAATATCATAACATCCGGGCATTGTGATCTAATGATTCTAACATCATGATCTACGCATGCGCGCTTAGGTTACGAACTTTCTATTTAAATTTAAAGTGATCAACAGTAAGAACCGAGTTTCTCAAAAGAACTGATATTATAATAATAATAATAATAATAATAATAATAATAATAATAATAATAATACCTATAGACACTAGTGTTTCATTCTTTTGGAAATCATCAGTGCAGGGTGACACGATTACTATCGGTTCCGTCCGAAGATTCGAACTCGACCGCAAAGTCGTCATCTCTGACTACATTAGCAAGGAAAAAAATCAAGGTATATATATATATATATATATATATATATATATATATATATATATATATATATATAATTCTTTCCACAGTCCCAAAAAGGCCGTATTCTACAAGAGCCATGCCAACGGAGCAAACGCCCCACACACAAGAAATTCTATTAACCAACACAGATCAAGCAAATCGCGACGAAATCAAGCTGTGGAATAGATCTACTTCATCTCGACAAGGGATGTGGTCATCAAACCAGCTGAACCGCAAGCCAATATTTCACAAATAGGGATTTTGAACTCGAAAGGACGACTGTGGCGTTCTTTGGGCTGTGGAAATAATTATACATAATCTCTCACATTCTGAAAATTATATATATATATATATATATATATATATATATATATATATATATATATATATATGTGTGTGTGTGTGTGTGTGTGTGTGTGTGTACCTTGTTTGGGGGCGATGAGAGCAGTTATGAATTTGGGGGAAAATAGGAACTACTTTCTCTAATGATATTGGCGATAGTGATGATTTCTCTTCGAGCATTAATTGTAGAATTTTATCATAAGGCCTGAATCTGTCTATAATGAAGTTGTAAAGTTACATAATGTAGTGGATAATTGTCTAGACACAATAACTTTGTATATGGCATCTGTTGTCGCAAACCTGTGGTAATTTGGTTCATAGGGGAATTTTTGCAATGAAAATATTATATACAGGATATAGTAATGATTTCAAAAGTTATCATAAAAAATTTGACTTGGGTGCCATCCATTAGAATCGAAACGAAAATGTTTAATTCTCTAGAGTTAGTCATTAATTATCATTCCAATGTCGTTACCATCTAAACTACTGACAGATATGTGACTTTAAGCTATGAATGTTTAATTTTGCGCATGTGCAAAAGTAACAGCAGGAGTAACAACGATATTCGACCATGCCAAGGTTAATTTTTTCTTTGTAACTTCTCAGATGTTTTATAACAGCCTTAAATCAAAATTGCTCCATGTGTATAAATACTCTATCAAGTTTCAAGTAAGCCAAAACTTCAAAGAGGAGTTTGGTAGAGATTTTTGCAGACACGTAGACGAGGAAACTTATTTATAAATACGCTTGTGTGTGCAAGAACTTTTTTATATCCTAAATGTTACGCAATAATGCACAATGTAGAAACTATGCATAAATAGAACTGAAAGTAATGAAATCAAATACTTAATAAGAAACCATACAAAATACATAATTAATTAATTGAAGTTCGTTTTTCAAAAGAATATTTAGTAGCTCGCATATACATGATTGAGTATATTAAGAAGTTTGTTTTAATAATTTCTAAATAGAAAAGGTAGACTTTTAATATCAATGTAAGTGCGACAAAAAAACTCATCTTTATATATAGATGGACATCTATACTATAATACAATGTTACTTTGTGTGTGTGTGTGTGTGTGTGTGTTCTTTCCTTGTAGGTTCCCAAACGGCTAAGCTTATGTTTTGCAAAGTTCACACAAAGGTACTTTACATGTCTGGCAGTGTTCTTGTTTTTGTACAGAAATTAATCTATATAAATGGATATAAAAAACTTTTAAATAGCCGCAATACATTTTTTTGAAAACTAAACATTAATCAAAAATGACTTTTCCAGTGCATTAATTATCACACCCAAATATAAGCTGACGTAATATTGTAAAACACACATAATTAATTTGATTAACAACATTATCATTATTCTTATTCTTATTATTATGTTTTTTTTTGTTTTGTAGTTTTGTAGTTTTGCAAATTAGTTCACCGGGCAAATTATTCCTCGTAATATATAATGTTCAATAGAGAAATGATTCTACAATAATACACACATAATCTGCATAAATCAAAATATCATTTTTAAGGCCGAGTAACGTCGAGCGTCCAGCTAGTATAAAACAATGTTTGGCATAAGGATTCCCAAGTTTGACAAGATGCACCTGAAGAAGGTCGGGAATTACATAAACCAAAACATTCTGAAAACAACATTCAACATAAAGATGACGTTGACTAATTGGTTAACGACACAGACTGAAAACCTCGAATACAGTGTTCCATTTCACTTAAGACTGTTGGCAACTTTCACGTAGGCCATCCTGTAAGTATCCGATGTCTTTCGAGAAAGAATTCTAGATTATCTTTATGAATAAAGTTTCCACTTCACTTCCGGTTTTAAGAGAATTTTTACAGTATCTTTTGTTTATTAAATTTTTAGGTGAACGTACAGAAGAGGTAAAGGAAACACCTCCCCTCCCTCCTCCGCCAATATTAATAATGGCTTTTCGGTAAATTTTTACTTTCTGCACAACTTAACACTCAGCTTTAATATGACGACCTAGATTGGTTTTCGGGTATGCTGAAAACTAATATCGTATTCAAATCCTGCACACACAAGCAACCTTCCGGATACTAAGATATCTGTTTTCCAATATACTACTTCTGAAATGTCAGTGACGTTCGCCAGTCTTAACATGGGAAGGAGGGAGGTGTTTTGTAAGACGCTTGCGCATTATTACTTTTCAGTTGGGGAGGGGACCAGTGGCACCAGTGGGATTACATTGGAAAATAAAGATCTTAACACCCAGAAAACCAACTGCCTGCTCCAAATCTTAATGTGATATCCGTATTCAGCATACTCGAAACACATTAACCAAACCAAACACCTCACTTTACGTTTAGCCAGCTGATAAATACGACTAGTTCGAATAATCCAAATGATTTATAGAACAAAATTAAAATATAAAGTGAACATATTCTTATTGTTTGTATTGAATCATCCACATACGGTACTGTTTCGCTGTAGCACAGCTTATCAGTGCAGCTAGACAAGCAATTACCTCAAGCCAGGATTTAAACACTCACTGTCATGCTATTTGCTTGCTGCTGAGAGTTAAGTGCGAAATTACAATGCCCAAACATTATCCAAACGCCTAAGCTCTTTTTTTTTTTTTTTACATAAATAGCATGCTTTTTACATAAACAGCAGTTTGTTATTTCGTTTCCAAATATGCTCAACCCAGGATAAAGACAATTTCTAGTTATTCACATATAGTACTGTTCTGCTGTATTACAGCTAATCAGTGCGGCTAGACCATCAACTTCCTTAAACCAGGATTGAAACTTTGTATAGTCTTTGAAGTTTTTAACATTTGAAACTATACAAAAAATTACTTTTTATCATTCGTTAAATAAAACTATCTAGTCAGTAAGTAATTTAATCACCTGCAATCACTGCATCAACTCTCTCGAATTTACTATAATACCAATTTTTTTTATTTTTCAAGGGATCATCAGTTGTTTACCATGAAACACTGTTTCGGGGATTTATATATATATATATATATATATATATATATATATATATATATATATAAATATATATATATATAAATATATATATATATATTGTAGGTGTGTGTGTGTGTGTTATCTTGACAATACTTTATATCGCACGATTTTTCCATTGCTTTCGTATTCTTAACAAAGTGGCCACTTCACGAAAATAAATACAATTTCAATAATTGACGAATCGAAAACAGAATTTGTGTCACAGCACTTAAATAACAATAATATAGTGTATTGAATGTTTCCAGTTCACACAAACATGCTAACGCATAACAAGAATTCATGTGAATTGCAAATTATTGTGAAGGAAGGTACACACGTACGTGCACACATAACAATCAGTTCTTGCAAAATAAAATAAGAAAAGAATAAAAACTTATCACTTCAATTTGTTAGCAACATCCTTTTATATTTTCTGGGGAACGCCGAGAAACGAGTCCTACTATATATATATATATATATATATATATATATATATATATATATATATATATATATATATATATATATATATATATACTTGTTTATTGTTATATAAACATGCTCACATCCCGCTGCTACAAATAGCCACTTGTTTCAATCAAACAACATATATCATCAGGCAGCGACTTGACTATTCAAAAGTTCAATGAATAATAAGGTTATTCATTGAACTTTTGAATAGTCAAGTCGCTGCCTGATGATATCTGTTGTTTGATTGAAACAAGTGGCTATTTGTAGCAGCGGGATGTGAGCATGTTTATATAACAATAAACAAGTATTATCAGCTCTTTTTATTGAGCACTATCTAACAACCTCGTTGAATTCATTAGTCCATTACTTTTGAATATAAAAAAACCCCGAGTATATATATATATATATATATATGTGTGTGTGTGTGTGTGTGTGTGTGTGTGTGTGTGTGTGTGTGTGTGTGTGTGTGTGTGTGGCAATCATTTTGCACCGAGCGTAAGTTGAACAATAATAGGATAGGGTAAAGTTAAAGATGAGGTTGTCAACCAGATATTATTGACACAATAATTTGAACATTTAACTAGTATAATAAAGTCATAAAATGCTATGACATCCTACTTACTTGTGATGAAGTGATCATTCCACTAGGAAAAGGGAGAATGATATCTCATTAACCCTAAGGCCATCAGACGCCTTGACACATAAAACACTCATATATCGATATATAAATGTGTACTCAACCATACATCTATCTATCTATCTTTCTATCTATCTATCTATCTATCTATCTATCTATCTATCTATCTATCTATCTATCTATCTCTTTCTCTCTACATCTATATATATATATACATACACACATCTATTTATCTATCTATCTATCTATCTATCTATCTATCTATCTATCTATCTATCTATACACACACATATATATGTGTGTGTGTGTGTGTGTGTGTGTGTGTGCGTGTATGTGTATCAGTGTCTTTGTTTCTCTGTCTGCGTGAGAAACGGTCTCTACCATCTACCCTGTCAATGTCTGGTTGGTTTACAGACTTTAAACTTCTTATATAGGAAATTGGAAATTGTGAAAACAAATTTATTTGTTTTTGTAGCCGTGAAAATTGGTCAACTTTTTACTTGGCAGGTGTAAGTCAACACAGAACTTCTCTACTCATGGACAAATATTCATTTATGTGTTTATGGCGGTTACAATTTTTTAGAGTTTTGATATCCATCCGTTGTGGTTCATATAGTAACGAATAACGCTGTGGACCTAGATGTTTTAATTTGGATTGTAGCTGATGGAATCCAATTCATACTTTGTAAACTCTTTTGAAATCGCTACTATATATTTTGTACAATATAACAATCAATAAATTATTGGCTCTATAATAATAAATTAAAATATAATATTTAGGCGTATTTTATGATGGGCCCAATATAATAATCATTATAGAATTGGCTCTATGCACACCAGGTCCTTGATATGACCTTAAACTATATCCAATGGTGAGGCCACAGTTTGTGGACTTTGGACAGTTTGGAGCCACCTTTTAATTACCATTTGTCCCAGGTCCACTCTGACCCGGAGTGGTAGTACCTGTTAGGGTTCCAACTATGGGTTGAATAGGAACCGACTTGAAAAAAAAATTCTATTAAAAAATTTTTCTTCAAAATTACAAAATTCGGCATTAAATAATTTGAAAAGAGTTGATATGCCGTGAAACAAAAGCAACCAACAATTTATATACGCATCAAAACATATACAAATATATATAATATGAAGCATCATTTCCTCCGTCCTAAGTTGTATATATATATATATATATATATATATATATATATATATATATAAGTGGACGTGTTTGTGTGTGTGTCTGTGTGTGTCTGTGTCTGTGTACATAACTCTGTCAATTTTTAGTCTACAGACTCGAAATTTGATATACAGGGTACTGAGATTTGGTAAAATCGATGTGATCGGGTTTCGGCCAGACATTTCGCTGTTAAGGGGTCCAATTTCAACGATTTGACCTTTGAGAACTCTACCTAACTCCTCCGACAATTTGAGGTCTAAACACTTGACATTTTAGATATTGGTTCCTTGGACATGGATTTAACTTAATAACTTGATTTGAGCCCGAAGAAATAAATATTAAGAGGTCATAATAAGGGTCAAAGTAAAAAAAAATGACGTTTTTTTTGTTGTTTTTTTTGCTAAGCATACACCTCCAAACACCCGGGCAACGCCGGGCAACCATTGCTAGTATATATATATATATATATATATATATATATATATATATATATATATATATATATATATATATATATATATTCGATATTGTAGTACTAAATTCTTCGTATTTATAACATGCGTTAATATTTCCTTGCTTAGTTAAATTATTAACTTATTTATTTATCTTATAAAAGTTGACACCGTCGCCTTTCGAACCTCATGTGAAGCGGAGAGGCAGGTTATCGCTCGTAGACCAATTTTATTTAAGCTCGAGGTATCGTTTTTGGTATAGCATTTATACTACTACGATCAATTGAAACCAAACCCTCGATCGTCCCGATGCATAAACATCTTCCCTTAATTTCTGACTAAGTATTTTTGCCAAAGAGTAAAAGGCCAAGTGACGGATGTTCTAAGATGTATTCTCTGTTCGAGCCAAAATAAGGTTTGGATCATCTCACTTCTCACGTAAAACGCTACTTATATATAAGAATCAGATAATCCTAACATGGAGTAATGCTGTCAAACTTCGGAACATTATTTCTATGCTTTGGGATTAAAGGAACTTATTAATATTTACTTAGTATACGTCCGTAGTTCTTCTACAAAATTAAAGATATTATATGAGGATGCTTTCCCTTCCCATATTTACATGTGAATTTAAAAATCAGATCGATTGGTATTCTTCTCTACCCCTCACATGTTCAGAGTATGTGAGTTGAGGGTCCCACATATTTATTATATATCGGTGGATTCGACTTCTACTGTTGAGGTGGTGGGTAGCTTTGACAGATTACAGATTCGAGTTTGTTTCATACTACACCGAACATCTTTTTTTCTCAATGAGTATACGATATAGTGGGACTGCTTCCATTTTGATACAACATAGTCGCATTCAAGTAAAATATAAACGTACTTGCCATTCTAAACAATCCAATTCTGCTCATTCTACCAAATGTTTGAAATCAAGGTGTTGTACATCGTCAAATCGAGAGTTTCAATAATACTTATCTTCAAGTAGATTTTTATGACATGATAAGTGATGATTAATTTGTACAAACAACCACAACAAACAAACAAACAGACAAACAAATAAAAGAAAAGATAATAAATTTTGTCGCCATTAGTGTTATGTAATCCGATGTAACTTTGAACATAAACATCTTTTACAAGTAGCCGTCATAATCTTTAAAATATATACCATAAATTATAATTTATAACAACAGAAGAATACTTATAAGGTAGTGTCCCACATTTTGAAGGCAAAGATAATTAGTTTAAACACACACATACACACTCATACACACACAAACACTAAATACTAAAATGCAGTAAGAATACAGTAATAATGCTGTAAAAATAAACTCCAAATAAATATTAGTATCAATATTTATAAGACGATCCCAAACAAATAGAGAAAGCTCAATAGGCAAGATAGAGCCGTAATATAAATGGAAAATTTTAGTTTAATTATCTATAACTAGACTAGGTGCCCGGCATAGCTCGGGTGTGTGGAGGTGTGTGTTGAGCAAAAAATAAAATAAAATAAATAAATAAATAAATAAAAATAAATAAATAAAAAGTTATACTAGGCAGGTAAGCTCGAACCCGTGACGCGAAGGCGGAAAAGAAAAGGGAGCTGTGTGTAAGGGTGTTGGTTAAAAAAAAAGAAAAAGAAAAGAAAAAAAAGAAAATTACGAGCGCAAAAAAAAGAAAGTGAAAACGAAAACTAAAACGTGACGCATTAGCTGTTGCGCCCTTCGCCAACCAGAAGTGACGTCGGTTTAAATTAAAGTTAACCAACCGTAAAGAGGTGATGGTTTTTCGAAAATATCGGCGAAAAAAGCGACTCCTCCATGTAGAAACGGTCCCAGTTGAAGGTGGAGGAATTAATGTTTTTGGCCAATTTTTCGATATTTGTCGTTTGAAGGTCGAGTTTCAAAATGATACCGATCTCGTGAAAATCCGTCGCTCTGTCGAAAAATTTTCCGAGGCATACATGCATACATTTAGACAGACAGATTTATATTTTAGAAGATTACAATAAAAAAAAATGTTTTAGCAATGGAGTACAGATAATTATTAAATTCTTTTTACTTAATCCATGGAGTTTCATTAAATGTTTAATCAGAGGATATGTTCGCGAAATAGATATGGATAATTAAGAATTTTGTTTAATAGCATATAAATTAAAAATTATAAAATTAAAATTGGGGAGCTAATGTAAAAAGGGTATCCAAAAGTGAAATAATGATACTACTTGAATTGTTATAAAATCCAAGAAATAATGGTATATCCTAGAATGAATTGTGGAAATTCTGGAATATATCAATATTCAAATTAATTAACTTTCATGTAGTCGGCCGTATATTTATGACGGAGTATATTACGAATTTTGTTTAAATAATATTTGAAATAAAAGAAGGCTTCTAATATTAATGTCAGAGCAAGAAAATACTCATCTTTACAGGAAGATATCCATACATGTGTATTTGATTATTCAATGAATATTAATTCAAAGAGACCTCCTTATTAGACTAAAAATGGGGACGTTATTGAAACGAGAACCAAGGTTATATTCGTTTTTATAAAATATATTCGGGTGTGGTTAACGCTAGAAAGGGGTGAATTGAGATTTCACTGAAACCTTCACGCATATATATAACCAATAATACACACACACACACACACACACACACACACACACACACACACATATATATATATATATATATATATATATATATATATATATATATATATATAAAAATGTAAAGTTGGTTCGTTATAAACAAATAAAACCATGTTCATACGTTACCAATTTATTTGAAATTTTCAGACAACCCATTTTTAGAGTCGAGGTATGTTTTTATGTTATTAAAATAAATTTACCTAATTAAAATTAAAATATTAAATAAAATAAATATATTTATTTAATCGTTTCTGCGAATCTGTTCTGTTGATAAAACTGAACTTCCGGTTCGATTCATTTCACAGCCACGAATTGACGAAAGGTTTCATTTTCTGTTAACTCGATAAGTAAAAAAAAAACAAAAAAAACATATTTTATTTGTTTATCTTCCAAATTTTTTAATTTACACATCTTTTCTTTATTATATAAGGCAAAAAAAAAGTTTTTTGCTTGCTTTTGAGGTTTTTTTTTGTTTTTTATATAAGATTACTCATGCAGAGAGTGATCCGTGCTGAAATAATGTTATTATTTAAAAAGTCATTCTTAACATGGGGAGGTAAGGATGTTTTGTACCTATTCTGTACTTTAACCTTACAATTGAATAAATAAATAAAAACATATCGTAAAACGTTATTTAAACGTGGAAACATGATTTAAAAAATAGCGCGGATCGCTCTCTGCATTAGCACCATTTTTATTTATTGTTGTTGTTTCACGAATTTTCGGCCAACTATTCCTCTGGCCTTCATGAAAAGAAGTCCATTTATAAATGTTCAGTAACTTTTTCCTTTTATTATTCTTAAAGAGTAAAACTTTTCTAATTCATGAAAGGAGTTAAGCCTACGTAAATAAATAAATGTTTGTACACGTGACAAATTATCAATAAATGGTTTAGTTACTTTTTTTAAAAAATGTTTGTAAAAGTGCGAAAGAGGCGACGTTGTTGTATACTCCCATGCTTAATTTCTATACTTATAGGTTTTTGGAATTTTTTTCACTGGATTATTATTGATTGGACACTAATTAAACAGATTATTAAAAAAAATGTAAAAAAGATATCATTATTTCGACATTTGAAAGTGGTGCTCACTTTTTAGTTACAACGTTCTGATAAATCAGTCACCCATTTTGTAAGCAATAAAAACGCGGTATATCAAACCCATAGAAAGTAAAAAAATAATGAGTCTCTACCGCATTTGTAAGTCAGAAATATATTTGTTTCTCAAAGAAAAAAAATAGAGAGAACAGGACTTTTTTTTATTGTTTTCATGAAAATAAAGTTTCGAGATTTTTAATTATTTTTTTTTTTTACTTATTTAGTCAGTTTGTGTTTTTTTTTTAAATTGTTTTTGTGAAAGGTGAGTTTTTTTCAAAACTTTTTTGTTTCTTTTTAATTTTTTTAAAGTATTATAAATTTCACTAACATGCTGGAGAAATGTTTAATAATTTGGTATTTTTTTAGATTAGGTCCACCTCCACAATTTTCCTTTCAATGACGACATTTATAGGTTTCCGAGTATGCTGAACACGCAAATTGCATTGAAATTTTGCGGAAATAAATAGTTGTATTATGCATTGTATTCTTCGGCGGCCATCTTTTTACGTGAACACGCGCCATAAACAAATACACACACGTAAAAAAGATGGCCGCCAAAGATTACAATGCATAATACAACTTTTTATATCTTGATAACTACTTATTTCTGCAAAATTTCGATGCGATTTTCGTATTCAGCATAGTCGAAAACCATTTCAAGTCGTCATTTAAAAGAAAATTGAGGAGGTGGACCTAATCTAAAAATTTACGCCTCCCGATACATTGCTTCGTCAACATGCGACCATTTTATATCTCCCGAAGACACTTCCGTATTTAGAAAAAATAAATAAATAAAAAGTGACCGATTTACCAGAACGTGGTAACTAAAAAGTGAGTATCCCTTTCAAATGTTGAAATGATTTTTTTTTTCAATTTTTTTTCATAATCCGGTTAGTGTTCAATCAATAATAATCCAGTGAAAAAATTTCCAAAAACCTATCAGTATAGAAACTCCACCACGTAAGTAAATAAATAAAAAAATGTTACGTGCACATGCGTTAACCTTGACTAGGGGGGGGTACTAAGGGAACGACCATTAAATAATTCTGCGGGTCGCCATGGAACTCAACGCCCAAGGAGTATCAAAATAGTTTTCATGATATGAAGAAATTTTTTTTTCCGAAAAGTGGGTGATCACTTTTCCATCTAAATTTAACTTAAAATGAGCACCCACTTTCTGGCCATCTGAGGAAGGGGCATTTATTTTCGTGTTTATTGGCTTAAAGGTTTTTTTGACAAGGCAGTTTGGTACGCGAATGCATATTTAACAGTTTTCGTTTATGCTCACGCATAGCATAAACAAAGGCTACGTCTGTGAAATGGAAAATAGTCCCAGAGTTCAGGGGTTAATACCATGCAAAAGAAATCAAACAAAAAGACTTTTTAGCCAAGAAACACACAGAAAGAAAAAAAAAATAGCATCCATTTTTTTCTATCGAATTCATTTGCTGTTTTTATTGAAAACTATTTTCCCCCGGATTTTTGATATAATTTTCCATTAAGGGCTGTGCGTCTCACGTTCGTAAATAACAAAAATTTTTTTGTAGATTTTGGTGTGCTAAAAACGAATCTGCAAACCGTTTCCGTCACAAAAAAATAGTTTTTATGATATGAAGAAATTACTTTTTCGAAAAAGTGGCGATCACTTTTCCATGTAAATTTAACTTAAAATGAGCACCCACTTTCTAGCCACCTGAGAGAGGGGGGATTTTTTCCCATGTTTATTGGCTAAACAGCTTTCGTTTATGCTTACGCATAGCGTAAACGAAGGCTACGGCTGTTAAATGGAAAATAGTCCCAGGGTTCAGGGGTTATTACCATGCAAAAGAAATCAAACAAAAAACTTTTTAGCCAAGAAACAGAAAAATGCCCCTCTCTCAGGTGGCCAGAAAGTGGGTGCTCATTCTAAGTTAAATTTACATTGAAAAGTGATCACCCACTTTTCGAAAAAGTAATTTCATGAATGTCATGAAAACTTTTTTTTTTGCTACGTAAACGGTTTGCAGATTCGTTTTTAGCACACCGAAATCTACAATAAAATATTTCGTTATATATGAACGTGAAACGGGCCTTAAAGTAAAATAATACCGGATTTTTTTGAGCAGATTTGCCGTTTAGTTGTACAAATATCCTCAAACCAGGTAATCACTAAAAGGGATTTTTAAAAGTCGTCACCTGTATCGAGCAAAAGTTTAAAACCACCGATTATATGCCAGCCTACATCATGGTAACATATATTGAGTGAGTTCCTAACAGTATTTTTAGTTTAAACTCATTTTCCCAAAATTTCCCCAAACTTAACGTGTTCGATACAGTCTGCCGCCATTTGTATTTTTCAGATATACCGATAAACATTGAATGTTTTTGAACCGATTATACATTACATAAAAACACTAAAATCTTATCCAGTTAGGTAGAACACTTACTTTTCTTGCCTTTGATAACATTTATTTGTTATATATTTATTTTTTGACAACTTCTTTGTATCTGAGTTTAGTAATATAAACCCTTTTCATTTAATGTAACGTTTAGTCGGCTCGAAAAACAGTGTTTATTGGTGTATTTTAGGCACCGCCAAAAATGGCCGCAAAATCAAGTTGTTGTTGTTTTTTAAAACGAAATTACGTTTATTAAAATCCATTATTTCTGAGTAACTTTTTTTTTCCAGAAAGATAAAACCCTGAATTTTATCATATAGAAAACAGAATAATGTAAAACTTTTTCTACTATTTTTAATTCAATTTTAAATGTTAAATTTTCCCAAAAAGTTAACAATTGACATTTTTTGTCTTGCACAAAAAACGTACTTAAATATTTAAAAAAAAGGGTTTTTGAAATAATTAATTAATTTATTTATTGTCTAACTAAGATTTAGGATGATTTTCTAAGAGAATATGCAAAAATATTATAATATAAGTACCTGAATTTCAAATAATTCCACTTATTCATATAGGTAACCAGATATTCGCGTTGACGTAGAGTTCAGATCGACTCTGTTTACGTTTTCGTCTGATAAAAAGCAAACTATGGAAGACCAAACAGGCCAAAAAAAACTTATTTTTCAGTGACGAAAATTTCAATGTATTATTAAGCTGAGGCTGGCCAGTACCAGATGGGTGACCATTTGTATGCGTTTGGTTTTTAATGTGTATGTGTGTGGGGGCCAGACTCCCCAAAATGGGGGGGGGCAATTTAAAGCAGAATAAAAAAAAATTTATTTCAGCGCGTGTGGTCCACCATAGTCGAAAGGCGGCAAACGTTTTCAAACGGGATCGAAAAAAAAGATGCTATTTTTAACACAAAGGGCACAATATTTATCGAATTTTTTTTTTTTTGGTATCGATTATTCAAAGCATGCCCTGTTTAATAATGGTCATGCATTATTCGGCTCGCTAAAAAAAAATTGTTAATTTATTTATCAAAAATTTTAAAATAGCTTTTTTCGTATAAATATTAAATTTTTTTTTTTTTTTGTTTTGCTTAACTTAAATTAATTATTTTACTTAACATATTCACCGAATTTCACACTTCAAAACTCAAAAGCGGGATAATTAAACACAATCGAAGTTCTGATATTCAGACGTCAAAATAAGGTATGCAAACGTTTTTTATTTTTTTTTTATTTTTTTAATCTATAATTCTGTCCCTTACAACACAATATGTTGATTTCAGTCTCAGATGATTATTTTAAGCATATTTGTTCCCACTTCAAAACAAGGGGGGGTTTTGTAAGCAAAAAAAATATATATATATAAATATCGTTTATGAAAAATAAGTACACTGTTATAAAGTTCATTCTTCTCCTAATAATCGCTGAAAATTTCGTATTGATCGGATAATTACCTGATTTTTGGTAGATTTTTAAAAAGACGGCCCGTCAAAAAGTACTGACCTGCCCCCCCCCAGTTTTGGCGGTGCCTAGTGTATTTGAAAGCTACAAATGGTGGTGGACACTGTTGATTACTTTAAGTTAGAGAAAGTGAGTTAAAACTAAAAAAAACTATACAAAATACTGTCAGAAACCTACCGATTATGCCAGCCTATGTCATGGTAACATATGTTCGGTGAGTTTCAGGCACTGTTTTGTATAGTTTTTAGTTTTCAACTTACTTTCCCAAACTTAACGTATTCAAAAGAATCCGCGACCATTTCTGTTTTTGGAGCCAATTAAACATTTTACATTACATAAAAGCACTAAACAATTATCCAATTAGGTAGAAACGTAAATTACCTTACCTTTGCTTTCATTTCTTTGTTTTTGGACGACTTTTTTGAATCTGTGTATAGTACCCCCTCCCCCCACCATCAACCAAATATTAATTACTAACTCACATTTTTTAAAACAACAACAACAAAAAAAGCATTTAGCGCTTCAACATTTTTGCTACGTTCGGCTTCATCCACTGATTGTTGGTCAAGTCCAAAACATGAATGATTGACAGAAACTCTCGAGGATCCAGATCAAATTCTGCAAGAGTACCATTTTTTTCAGTTTCGCCGCCTTTTTCACTTTTTGCAGTGGATTGCTGTACTAATATAAGAAACATGCATTTTCTCTTTTATTAAATTTTTCCATTACACCAAATTGAGCCACTGCAACGCGTGGCAGGGTACAGTTAGTATATATATATATATATATATATATATATATATATATATATATATATATATATATATACCTTATTAATATTTTTTAAGCAAACTTTTTATATATTGAAAATTCGGTAATGTTCATATACCAATAAAAATTTAAAGTCAAAATAAAATAACTTAATTATTAAATTCTATGGTTATTAGTTTTTATAAAAGAGCATTCATATAATATTTTTACAAAATCAAGACAATAAAATTAAAAATGAGAGCATCATATTGTGTATTGTGTATTTCTTACAATTGTTTTGTGACCATTCAGACAATTTAAAATTTGATGTTATTCACAAATATTCTTAAAATAGCCTATCTTCAGACGGTGAAATACACTATTTTTACATTTACTATCACATTTCTAATCCATATTAAGAGATGTAAGGTGAAATTACACCCACTTTTCTAAGTTTTATTTAATTATTTTCCGTTAGCTATGTAATTTCTAAATCGCCCTATTTTCGTATTTCTACTTTTAAAATTATATTTCAACCAATCATCTATCTTAATAATGCACTAATCATCCGGTGAGTTTTTATGAATTAAGTTATTATTTTTCTTCTCCAAAATATTAATTTAATTTCTTTATTTTCTAAATACAAAACTAAACACAAATTCTAGTTTAAATTCATGTCTAACTATATTCTCTTCGATCCCCGATAGTTTCGTATCAGTTTTTGTCTACATCTACGATCTAATAAATTGATTTTACTTAAGGTTTTTTTATTTCCTAGGAAGGAATTGTAATTAAAAGATTGATTAAAATTAACTTACATTAAGACTTGTTATGTCATTAATTTAAATTTAAAAATTATTTTTTTACATTTATATCATTATATAAGTAATCGATTTTAATATACCTTTTTTTCTCTTCAATAGCATTCTTAAATTCTTACTATTGTAAGAGAGATAACAGTGGTTATAAAATTGTTATCAATTTAACAATTTCACGGAGCTATATTCATTCATATTTTAATATTTTGACTTCAGAATTTATTAAGCAACCTCATTTAATTTCAAATTATATTTCTGCTTCTTTATGCTAATCTCAGATTTATTTATTTCTCTTATATTTTTTACTTTATCTTTATTATTATATTTATTAAATTTACTTCACTTCATCTTTGCCACAATAAACTTATTCCTTTATTGTGCTGTTGAAATTACTCGGGTGCCTTTTTATTATCCATAACCATTACTAAAACTAAAACTACTTCTATTACTCCTATTTACATTATGATTATTTTATTTCCTATATGTTAAGTTGAGGATCTACTAATTTATTTATTAATTGCACCATTTACAAATTTTAATACTAAATTTCAGACAACTTTTTACATTTATTTTTAACCCTCAATTCAGTAAAATTTCGCTTATAAATTTATTCTTTGTTCCCATGAAGAAACCTTTCTATAGAATCTCACTTTTTGTTTAGGATTTACTGTTTAGAATTCACTAAGTAAGCACAGATTACATCTTTTCGTTTTAATTGGTTTATACTTTCTAGCCTTATCTACTATTGACCATTTTAATTCAAACTCTTTTTATTTTTACGTATTTCCCTGACTCAATCACCTAATGTAGTTGTTTTAATACTTATGTTTGTTCTTTCCTCATTCCTATAATAATCCATATTCCCATTCGGTTTATTCTCAGGTTCAATTTAATTGATGCAACATGGTTTCTGAATGTGTCCTTAAAAACATTTCATCCCCCCCCGAGGTATATTCTCTAAATATTACACAGCTTAACTTCACATACAACTTAAGAAATTGATATACAGTGGGCATTAACAGATTTAGTTTACCTGATTCAAACTTCTTCTTCTTCTTCTTCTTCTTCTTCTTCTTATTATTATTATTATTATTATTATCATCATCATCATCATCATCATCATCATTATTCATTTTTTTTTGTTTTATTATTATTAGAACCAATTACAGTATTGCCCAGATTGGCAATGGTTGAGAATAAAAGTTAAACTGTGTTCTTATCTATTGTGTTACTTAATCTATTTTCTGAGGGAGATCCTTACCAATTATTTTGTAGAATATTTTTAGGGATATTGTTTTGAATATGTCCGCTAAAAGGAGGATTAAACCATATTTTTTCGTCTATTTCTCGTATTCATAACAGCATTATTACTATTATATACTTCTTCATTATTTTAATTTCATTCTTTGTATTCTTGTATTATTTTTATACTTATAACTATAGTATTATCCTTCCTTTCATTGCCAAGTTGTAGTTTGTTTTGTTATTTTTATTATTCAACTTCTCCATGTATTTGATTTTACAATGATATCCTAATCTAATTTAAGCTTTATTATAATAATCCTTGTTCTTATCCAATATATTCTCAATAATCTTTGTTCTTATCAAATAAAATCCATTATATATATATATATATATATATTTATATATATATATGTATATATATATGTATATATATACATACATACACACACACACATAAACTCCTGATTAATATTTTCCAAAGTGAATCAACTAATTAGGTTTTAATGAGTACTCACTACTGAAGTAAAGCAAGATGTACTTTTTAGTTGTTTTATAAAAGCATTAAAATGTCGCTACACATTCATGAGCATGTCTCAGTCAGCCAGTTAC
>NC_136495.1:131266764-131344264 GCF_053919585.1 Euprymna scolopes
GATAACGTACGTACGAACATGGGATGACTATTCGTATTATTATGTTGAACGTGAAGTGGACTGTTGTCCTTTATTATTATTCTCCATTAATTTCTACTTTATCTTCGCCGTTCAATTAAAAAAATCTAATATATAAAAGGAACTTTGCGTGTGTGTGTGTGTGTGCGTGTGTGCGTGTGTGAGTGCGAGAGAGTTCTTTATGTACTCCTGAATGGCTGGGCCGACTTTTGAAATTTCACACAAATGTACTATAGGTGTCTGGCAGTGTTATAAGGTGGCTTTTTTGTATTGGAATGTCTTTGCTAGATATCGATAATCGTTAATCGAAAAAAATCCGAGAACGAATAGATCAACAATTTCAACTAAAGTTAACACATTATACTGCCTAACATCACAAGTGCGTTTGAGAAGTGTTACTGCTGCACAATATAATATATATATATATATATATATATATATATATATATATATATATATATATATAAAATTAGCAGTAGGTTTTTGATATTCGAAATTATTTTTCCTATTTCGAGCACAGTTGAAATATACTTTTGCATTTTAAACTTTAATTCAAGCCATTATATAAATTAATTTTATGAAATGAACGGTAGGTTCTCTACAGTTTAATGTAGATTTCAATGTATTCGTTGTATTCGTTACTAACTTACCGCGGGGAGGGATATGAAGCTTGCTTTCGGTGTACTGTGACGTGTCCATAACTATATATATATATATATATATATATATATATATATATATATATATATATATATATATATATATATATATATATATATATATGGTGGGCCAAAATAAGGGCCCTATCTTTAAATTTGAATAACTTCGACAAAATAAAAGTTAAACTCACCAAACTTTATGTGTGTGTAGACTGACCCTTCCAAGATTTTTTTGAAATAAACAAAACAAATTTTGGCCAAAAAACACGATTCTTAAAACTTACATGAATTTATGAATTTTTAAAAATAGGACCCTAATTTTGGCCCACCCTGTATATGTGTGTGTGTGTGTGTGTGTGTGTGTGTGTAATCAGATCTCACATGTGTTGAGTGAGTCACCTGATTCGAATGCAAGATTGTAAGCTGCCAAAACAATTTTTTTACGGGGAGCTGGAAAATGGCAAGTGCCTTCAACACAAGCCTAGGAAGAAATTCAGGGATTCTACAAAGAATAATTTGAAAGGCTTACAAATCGACATCGACACATGGGAAGAACTTACTCTGGATAGGCCGAAGTGGCTAAAGCTTGTACGTGAAAGTTGTGATGCTGTAGAGAAAAGAAAGCAGGCCCACAGCAATCTGAAGTGAGAGCGCAAAGGTTTAATTGATGGTCATTACACACAGAGCTGGAAATGCGACAGTTGTGAACGAGTGCTTTTGTCAAAAGCTGGCTACGTCAACGACCTTAAATCGCACAAAACTCCTGTTCAGGTCACCTATGCACCTATTAGTCCGAACCAAACGATCTATTTAAGATGCAGCAAAGTTTGCAAGTCTACTGCTGGTTTGAGAAGACATGTGATTGTTCATAGGAATACCTTTCGACCTCCAGAGGAAGTGAACTCGATGGAAATTACTCAATTTGTATGTCACATCTGCTTCAAGATGTGCAAATCTGCGGCGGGAGTGCAGAGTCATCTGAGATGGCATGGTCGACAAGATTCGGAGAACTCAAATTGACGGCAATCATCTGGAAAGATGCAGCAATCATATATATATATATATATATATATATATATATATATATATATATATACCGTACTTTGGGATAATTGCGCAAAATTTGGGGGCAATTGCTCCAACTAAAAAAATTTGTCTTCATATGCGTGGTTGCGAAAAGAGCACTTTTAGCTAGTTGGCGCAATTACCCCAAAGTACGGTCTATATGTACAACTAGCTAAAAGTGCCCTTTTTGGCAACCACGTATATAAAGATAACATTTTGAAGTTGGCGCAATTACCCCCGGATTTAGCGCATTTATCCCAAAGTATATATATACACTTTATATATATATATATATATATATATATATATATATATATATATATATATATATATATATATGAGCAAACAGTTAATAAAATATGTTACAAAACACTTTGAAATGAGTTAAAAACATATTTAATCTGAAAAGGAAGCACTAGATAAATGGATAGTCTTTAATCCGCGGAGTTTCGAAGAAATACTTTCCTTCTCATCAGAGGGTAGGAATTAGCAAAATGCGGGATCGGATTTTGCATGCAGAAGTATTTGATGAAACAACAAGTAAGTCAAAGATCTTACTTGAAAACAAAAAAAGTGAAGCAGAGGGAATATGGTGAAGAAAAACATTATATATATATATATATATATATATATGTTTTTTCGATCTGGAATTGATGTTAAGAGCTTACTATTTCAACTTACAACTAATTAAAACGAACTTCTTAATGTATTTATTCGTGAAGGGGACTACATAAAAGTTAACCAATTTGCATATTAATTTGGACACAATGACCGTTAATTAATTACATAGTCACTTTATATGGTTTCTTATTATATTATTGAATTTATTTTACTTTTACACTGAAATCTATTCATACATAGTATATATTCTTGTAAAGTTGCGTAGAATATAAGATGAAGACGTGTTAGAACACACACACACACACACACTCACATACACACACACACAAATATATAACAGTATTTCTCACGGTTAACAGTAGTTGAATGAATTCGGTCCTTGCTAATGAAGCCAGAGATGACTTTTCTTGCGGGTTCGAATCTATCGACTGGTGTTAATCGTGACAGCCTGCACTGGTGATGCCCGAATGAAACACTAGTGTCTTTAGGTATTTAATAATTATTATAGTAAATAATTATCTTAGCCACTTTCAGAAACTCGTTTCTTATCGTTGAGCACTTTCAGTTGAAATAAAAAGTCGGTCAAATTAGCTCTTATGCGCAAAGCATCATATAATAATTAGATCGCTCTGACAGACGTTAAAAAAGCATAAAAAAATAAATGTTTAAATTTCAACAGTGTTTCTCGAAGTTAACGGTTGCCGAATGAATTGGATCCTTGCTAATGGAGCCAGAGATGGCTTCTCTTGCCGGGTTCGAATCTATCGATTGGTGTTAATCGTGACATCCTGCCCTGATGATTCCCGAAAGGATGAAACACTACTGTCTGTAGGTATTTGATAATTATTTCAGTATATATATATATATATATATATATATATATATATATATATATATATATATATATATATATATATATATCCCTATAAATAAATATATATATATATGTATATATATGTATATGAGAATAATGTAAATATGCATATATATGTGTGTGCGAAAAAATTCTACAAAACGCCCCTCTAAATATTTGGTGTACAGAGTTGAAATTTGATATATAGAGTGTTTGGACCTTGTCACATTTTGATTTTTTTTAACCAGCAAAGCATTTCTGCAAAGAGTTCAAAATTAAAAGCAAGACGTTTACATTTAGCTTAAGTTCTAAGTATTTGTATATATGTGTGTGTGTATATATATATATATATATATATATATATATATATATATATATATATATATGTTTGTGTATAACAGAATTTTCAAGCACGAAACTAAGACAAGCATTAAAAGTTGATATATAAAATAGGCGGAAAAATCACCGATATTTTTACTGTCGGGACAGTCTGAAGTCATCGTCACAAACTTAATTGAAAATAATATGTATCGTCAGTGCAAAAAAACAAACAAACAAAAAAACAAACAAAAAACAAAAAAAAACCAAAGCATGGGCGTTTTAAAACGTTTAGTACGAATTTATTGAATTAATTTGGAATTATTTTTAGATGAGTAATTTGCATAATTTATTTTTATTTTATTATTTGTGAATATTACCCCTATCTTCTAGTGTTCTTGTTTAATGACTTTTCGGCCAGTTATTCCTCTGGCTTTCGTCGAGATAGGCATGTTGAATTTCCGAACGGCATCTACATTAGTTACGCCTCGCATTGTTGTTGCCGTTTCAGCACGGTTTGGCCAACTAATACTCTTATCTCTTCGCGGTTAACCACCTAACGGAGGCCAGAGGAATAATTGGCCGAAACGTCGTGAAACAACAACTTAAAGATAAGGATAATAGTCCACACATAGTAAAAAGTAAATTATACGAATTACTCCTCTCAAAAAAAAAAAAAAAAAATCAAAATTAATTCCATTATATAACAATCAGTACGGACCGACAATTGGATGAAAAAATATGAAAAAATATGGATTTATTAGACCAAAAGAAATCCAACCTTGATTCCCTTCATGACTCGTGGCGCAGTGGATAGAGATGCAGAATATCTACGAGTCCAAGTGAGCATTTTCTGGAGGTAGAGGTTTCAGTCCCACTTGGTCAGAGGATTAGTAGGCCAAACCGTGGCGAGAAGCCAGTAATTGCTGTGGAGACAGTTTGGAGATTCGACATCCCTATACCGTCCCAGTTAACCATCTGACGAAAGCCAGAGAAATAATTGGCCGAAACGTCGTGATGACAGCAACTGGAATATGAGGACAGTAGTCCACAAATAATTTAATAAATGATAAGTGCGATTTTCCATAAGCTTGCACAGACGTCACGTGACTCTTTCTATACATCCGGATAAAAGGGAGCATACTTTGATTGGCAAGTAATGGTTCAATGGTTATGAGATGTTTTCACATACGTGCATATTTTAAGCCCCTAAATCTTTATTGTCATCGATTAGTCATTGGGTCAATTTATTGCTAATTTTACTTCATGAGTTTATTTTAATCAACACACCGTTGCTTTTTAGCTAATTTAGTAAGAATCCAATTTCTGTCTACATTTCTATGTTTGACCTTTTTATGCTTTATTTCGTTATATTACTATTTAACATTATCTTGAGTTACAATCGGCTTTTTTAAAAATATTTTTCTGTTTGTTCATTTTTAGCTGTTAGCGAATGGTGTATTTGCCATGCAAAAAAAAAATATATATATGATAACCTCACATTATTTTTAAACAGAATATTGCAGTTTATTAATATTTCCAAAATCATGTTATTTTTCATGACGAGGAGAAGAATTTCAAAAAATATCTCAGATTGTAGACTCAAATAAAATCCGTACTATCCTTTTTATTTAATGTTTAGAAAATCTTAAAGTAATTAGAATATATAAGTATATGTGCGTGTACATATATAGAGGCAGTAACGAGAAAAGCAGTAACGTTCTAAAATGTCTTGCGTAGTTCGTATTGGACGGAGTTTGTCAACAGTTTCCACGAACCTGCTGATTTTAATACTTTTTAATCGACCTATATTTTTGAACGACTTTCATCGACTCTATATAGTAAAACTTATTATCGCCTAACGCCATTTACTGTATATTTAATAATTCTCATTTTGCTCCTTCGCACTTATACTTCAACACCGGAAGATGATTCGTGGACGAATCGAAAGCGCTCGTGACAGCAACAATCATGGAACGTTTATTAATATTTTTGATTTTGATACAGAAAAGAGTATACGGAAAATCGAAAAATTAAAAAAAAAAAAGAATCATAAAGCAAAATGTCTCCGTTACATTCATTAATATTTGCTTGAATGAATATAGAATAATATATATGCATATATTTAATATCTACAGACACTATTATCTCATCCTTTCGGGAATCATCAGTGTAGGGTAACGCGATTACTACCGGTCGGGAAATTCGAATCCTACCAGGAAACCATCTCTGATTCATTTAGCTAGGAACAAACCTCACGGCCAATTCCGCGAGAAATATCGTTGATATATTAACATTTATTTTTGAAATATCATAACATCCGGGCATTGTGATCTAATGATTCTAACATCATGATCTACGCATGCGCGCTTAGGTTACGAACTTTCTATTTAAATTTAAAGTGATCAACAGTAAGAACCGAGTTTCTCAAAAGAACTGATATTATAATAATAATAATAATAATAATAATAATAATAATAATAATAATAATACCTATAGACACTAGTGTTTCATTCTTTTGGAAATCATCAGTGCAGGGTGACACGATTACTATCGGTTCCGTCCGAAGATTCGAACTCGACCGCAAAGTCGTCATCTCTGACTACATTAGCAAGGAAAAAAATCAAGGTATATATATATATATATATATATATATATATATATATATATATATATATATATATAATTCTTTCCACAGTCCCAAAAAGGCCGTATTCTACAAGAGCCATGCCAACGGAGCAAACGCCCCACACACAAGAAATTCTATTAACCAACACAGATCAAGCAAATCGCGACGAAATCAAGCTGTGGAATAGATCTACTTCATCTCGACAAGGGATGTGGTCATCAAACCAGCTGAACCGCAAGCCAATATTTCACAAATAGGGATTTTGAACTCGAAAGGACGACTGTGGCGTTCTTTGGGCTGTGGAAATAATTATACATAATCTCTCACATTCTGAAAATTATATATATATATATATATATATATATATATATATATATATATATATATATATGTGTGTGTGTGTGTGTGTGTGTGTGTGTGTGTACCTTGTTTGGGGGCGATGAGAGCAGTTATGAATTTGGGGGAAAATAGGAACTACTTTCTCTAATGATATTGGCGATAGTGATGATTTCTCTTCGAGCATTAATTGTAGAATTTTATCATAAGGCCTGAATCTGTCTATAATGAAGTTGTAAAGTTACATAATGTAGTGGATAATTGTCTAGACACAATAACTTTGTATATGGCATCTGTTGTCGCAAACCTGTGGTAATTTGGTTCATAGGGGAATTTTTGCAATGAAAATATTATATACAGGATATAGTAATGATTTCAAAAGTTATCATAAAAAATTTGACTTGGGTGCCATCCATTAGAATCGAAACGAAAATGTTTAATTCTCTAGAGTTAGTCATTAATTATCATTCCAATGTCGTTACCATCTAAACTACTGACAGATATGTGACTTTAAGCTATGAATGTTTAATTTTGCGCATGTGCAAAAGTAACAGCAGGAGTAACAACGATATTCGACCATGCCAAGGTTAATTTTTTCTTTGTAACTTCTCAGATGTTTTATAACAGCCTTAAATCAAAATTGCTCCATGTGTATAAATACTCTATCAAGTTTCAAGTAAGCCAAAACTTCAAAGAGGAGTTTGGTAGAGATTTTTGCAGACACGTAGACGAGGAAACTTATTTATAAATACGCTTGTGTGTGCAAGAACTTTTTTATATCCTAAATGTTACGCAATAATGCACAATGTAGAAACTATGCATAAATAGAACTGAAAGTAATGAAATCAAATACTTAATAAGAAACCATACAAAATACATAATTAATTAATTGAAGTTCGTTTTTCAAAAGAATATTTAGTAGCTCGCATATACATGATTGAGTATATTAAGAAGTTTGTTTTAATAATTTCTAAATAGAAAAGGTAGACTTTTAATATCAATGTAAGTGCGACAAAAAAACTCATCTTTATATATAGATGGACATCTATACTATAATACAATGTTACTTTGTGTGTGTGTGTGTGTGTGTGTGTTCTTTCCTTGTAGGTTCCCAAACGGCTAAGCTTATGTTTTGCAAAGTTCACACAAAGGTACTTTACATGTCTGGCAGTGTTCTTGTTTTTGTACAGAAATTAATCTATATAAATGGATATAAAAAACTTTTAAATAGCCGCAATACATTTTTTTGAAAACTAAACATTAATCAAAAATGACTTTTCCAGTGCATTAATTATCACACCCAAATATAAGCTGACGTAATATTGTAAAACACACATAATTAATTTGATTAACAACATTATCATTATTCTTATTCTTATTATTATGTTTTTTTTTGTTTTGTAGTTTTGTAGTTTTGCAAATTAGTTCACCGGGCAAATTATTCCTCGTAATATATAATGTTCAATAGAGAAATGATTCTACAATAATACACACATAATCTGCATAAATCAAAATATCATTTTTAAGGCCGAGTAACGTCGAGCGTCCAGCTAGTATAAAACAATGTTTGGCATAAGGATTCCCAAGTTTGACAAGATGCACCTGAAGAAGGTCGGGAATTACATAAACCAAAACATTCTGAAAACAACATTCAACATAAAGATGACGTTGACTAATTGGTTAACGACACAGACTGAAAACCTCGAATACAGTGTTCCATTTCACTTAAGACTGTTGGCAACTTTCACGTAGGCCATCCTGTAAGTATCCGATGTCTTTCGAGAAAGAATTCTAGATTATCTTTATGAATAAAGTTTCCACTTCACTTCCGGTTTTAAGAGAATTTTTACAGTATCTTTTGTTTATTAAATTTTTAGGTGAACGTACAGAAGAGGTAAAGGAAACACCTCCCCTCCCTCCTCCGCCAATATTAATAATGGCTTTTCGGTAAATTTTTACTTTCTGCACAACTTAACACTCAGCTTTAATATGACGACCTAGATTGGTTTTCGGGTATGCTGAAAACTAATATCGTATTCAAATCCTGCACACACAAGCAACCTTCCGGATACTAAGATATCTGTTTTCCAATATACTACTTCTGAAATGTCAGTGACGTTCGCCAGTCTTAACATGGGAAGGAGGGAGGTGTTTTGTAAGACGCTTGCGCATTATTACTTTTCAGTTGGGGAGGGGACCAGTGGCACCAGTGGGATTACATTGGAAAATAAAGATCTTAACACCCAGAAAACCAACTGCCTGCTCCAAATCTTAATGTGATATCCGTATTCAGCATACTCGAAACACATTAACCAAACCAAACACCTCACTTTACGTTTAGCCAGCTGATAAATACGACTAGTTCGAATAATCCAAATGATTTATAGAACAAAATTAAAATATAAAGTGAACATATTCTTATTGTTTGTATTGAATCATCCACATACGGTACTGTTTCGCTGTAGCACAGCTTATCAGTGCAGCTAGACAAGCAATTACCTCAAGCCAGGATTTAAACACTCACTGTCATGCTATTTGCTTGCTGCTGAGAGTTAAGTGCGAAATTACAATGCCCAAACATTATCCAAACGCCTAAGCTCTTTTTTTTTTTTTTTACATAAATAGCATGCTTTTTACATAAACAGCAGTTTGTTATTTCGTTTCCAAATATGCTCAACCCAGGATAAAGACAATTTCTAGTTATTCACATATAGTACTGTTCTGCTGTATTACAGCTAATCAGTGCGGCTAGACCATCAACTTCCTTAAACCAGGATTGAAACTTTGTATAGTCTTTGAAGTTTTTAACATTTGAAACTATACAAAAAATTACTTTTTATCATTCGTTAAATAAAACTATCTAGTCAGTAAGTAATTTAATCACCTGCAATCACTGCATCAACTCTCTCGAATTTACTATAATACCAATTTTTTTTATTTTTCAAGGGATCATCAGTTGTTTACCATGAAACACTGTTTCGGGGATTTATATATATATATATATATATATATATATATATATATATATATATATAAATATATATATATATAAATATATATATATATATTGTAGGTGTGTGTGTGTGTGTTATCTTGACAATACTTTATATCGCACGATTTTTCCATTGCTTTCGTATTCTTAACAAAGTGGCCACTTCACGAAAATAAATACAATTTCAATAATTGACGAATCGAAAACAGAATTTGTGTCACAGCACTTAAATAACAATAATATAGTGTATTGAATGTTTCCAGTTCACACAAACATGCTAACGCATAACAAGAATTCATGTGAATTGCAAATTATTGTGAAGGAAGGTACACACGTACGTGCACACATAACAATCAGTTCTTGCAAAATAAAATAAGAAAAGAATAAAAACTTATCACTTCAATTTGTTAGCAACATCCTTTTATATTTTCTGGGGAACGCCGAGAAACGAGTCCTACTATATATATATATATATATATATATATATATATATATATATATATATATATATATATATATATATATATATATATACTTGTTTATTGTTATATAAACATGCTCACATCCCGCTGCTACAAATAGCCACTTGTTTCAATCAAACAACATATATCATCAGGCAGCGACTTGACTATTCAAAAGTTCAATGAATAATAAGGTTATTCATTGAACTTTTGAATAGTCAAGTCGCTGCCTGATGATATCTGTTGTTTGATTGAAACAAGTGGCTATTTGTAGCAGCGGGATGTGAGCATGTTTATATAACAATAAACAAGTATTATCAGCTCTTTTTATTGAGCACTATCTAACAACCTCGTTGAATTCATTAGTCCATTACTTTTGAATATAAAAAAACCCCGAGTATATATATATATATATATATATGTGTGTGTGTGTGTGTGTGTGTGTGTGTGTGTGTGTGTGTGTGTGTGTGTGTGTGTGTGTGGCAATCATTTTGCACCGAGCGTAAGTTGAACAATAATAGGATAGGGTAAAGTTAAAGATGAGGTTGTCAACCAGATATTATTGACACAATAATTTGAACATTTAACTAGTATAATAAAGTCATAAAATGCTATGACATCCTACTTACTTGTGATGAAGTGATCATTCCACTAGGAAAAGGGAGAATGATATCTCATTAACCCTAAGGCCATCAGACGCCTTGACACATAAAACACTCATATATCGATATATAAATGTGTACTCAACCATACATCTATCTATCTATCTTTCTATCTATCTATCTATCTATCTATCTATCTATCTATCTATCTATCTATCTATCTATCTCTTTCTCTCTACATCTATATATATATATACATACACACATCTATTTATCTATCTATCTATCTATCTATCTATCTATCTATCTATCTATCTATCTATACACACACATATATATGTGTGTGTGTGTGTGTGTGTGTGTGTGTGCGTGTATGTGTATCAGTGTCTTTGTTTCTCTGTCTGCGTGAGAAACGGTCTCTACCATCTACCCTGTCAATGTCTGGTTGGTTTACAGACTTTAAACTTCTTATATAGGAAATTGGAAATTGTGAAAACAAATTTATTTGTTTTTGTAGCCGTGAAAATTGGTCAACTTTTTACTTGGCAGGTGTAAGTCAACACAGAACTTCTCTACTCATGGACAAATATTCATTTATGTGTTTATGGCGGTTACAATTTTTTAGAGTTTTGATATCCATCCGTTGTGGTTCATATAGTAACGAATAACGCTGTGGACCTAGATGTTTTAATTTGGATTGTAGCTGATGGAATCCAATTCATACTTTGTAAACTCTTTTGAAATCGCTACTATATATTTTGTACAATATAACAATCAATAAATTATTGGCTCTATAATAATAAATTAAAATATAATATTTAGGCGTATTTTATGATGGGCCCAATATAATAATCATTATAGAATTGGCTCTATGCACACCAGGTCCTTGATATGACCTTAAACTATATCCAATGGTGAGGCCACAGTTTGTGGACTTTGGACAGTTTGGAGCCACCTTTTAATTACCATTTGTCCCAGGTCCACTCTGACCCGGAGTGGTAGTACCTGTTAGGGTTCCAACTATGGGTTGAATAGGAACCGACTTGAAAAAAAAATTCTATTAAAAAATTTTTCTTCAAAATTACAAAATTCGGCATTAAATAATTTGAAAAGAGTTGATATGCCGTGAAACAAAAGCAACCAACAATTTATATACGCATCAAAACATATACAAATATATATAATATGAAGCATCATTTCCTCCGTCCTAAGTTGTATATATATATATATATATATATATATATATATATATATATATAAGTGGACGTGTTTGTGTGTGTGTCTGTGTGTGTCTGTGTCTGTGTACATAACTCTGTCAATTTTTAGTCTACAGACTCGAAATTTGATATACAGGGTACTGAGATTTGGTAAAATCGATGTGATCGGGTTTCGGCCAGACATTTCGCTGTTAAGGGGTCCAATTTCAACGATTTGACCTTTGAGAACTCTACCTAACTCCTCCGACAATTTGAGGTCTAAACACTTGACATTTTAGATATTGGTTCCTTGGACATGGATTTAACTTAATAACTTGATTTGAGCCCGAAGAAATAAATATTAAGAGGTCATAATAAGGGTCAAAGTAAAAAAAAATGACGTTTTTTTTGTTGTTTTTTTTGCTAAGCATACACCTCCAAACACCCGGGCAACGCCGGGCAACCATTGCTAGTATATATATATATATATATATATATATATATATATATATATATATATATATATATATATATATATATATATTCGATATTGTAGTACTAAATTCTTCGTATTTATAACATGCGTTAATATTTCCTTGCTTAGTTAAATTATTAACTTATTTATTTATCTTATAAAAGTTGACACCGTCGCCTTTCGAACCTCATGTGAAGCGGAGAGGCAGGTTATCGCTCGTAGACCAATTTTATTTAAGCTCGAGGTATCGTTTTTGGTATAGCATTTATACTACTACGATCAATTGAAACCAAACCCTCGATCGTCCCGATGCATAAACATCTTCCCTTAATTTCTGACTAAGTATTTTTGCCAAAGAGTAAAAGGCCAAGTGACGGATGTTCTAAGATGTATTCTCTGTTCGAGCCAAAATAAGGTTTGGATCATCTCACTTCTCACGTAAAACGCTACTTATATATAAGAATCAGATAATCCTAACATGGAGTAATGCTGTCAAACTTCGGAACATTATTTCTATGCTTTGGGATTAAAGGAACTTATTAATATTTACTTAGTATACGTCCGTAGTTCTTCTACAAAATTAAAGATATTATATGAGGATGCTTTCCCTTCCCATATTTACATGTGAATTTAAAAATCAGATCGATTGGTATTCTTCTCTACCCCTCACATGTTCAGAGTATGTGAGTTGAGGGTCCCACATATTTATTATATATCGGTGGATTCGACTTCTACTGTTGAGGTGGTGGGTAGCTTTGACAGATTACAGATTCGAGTTTGTTTCATACTACACCGAACATCTTTTTTTCTCAATGAGTATACGATATAGTGGGACTGCTTCCATTTTGATACAACATAGTCGCATTCAAGTAAAATATAAACGTACTTGCCATTCTAAACAATCCAATTCTGCTCATTCTACCAAATGTTTGAAATCAAGGTGTTGTACATCGTCAAATCGAGAGTTTCAATAATACTTATCTTCAAGTAGATTTTTATGACATGATAAGTGATGATTAATTTGTACAAACAACCACAACAAACAAACAAACAGACAAACAAATAAAAGAAAAGATAATAAATTTTGTCGCCATTAGTGTTATGTAATCCGATGTAACTTTGAACATAAACATCTTTTACAAGTAGCCGTCATAATCTTTAAAATATATACCATAAATTATAATTTATAACAACAGAAGAATACTTATAAGGTAGTGTCCCACATTTTGAAGGCAAAGATAATTAGTTTAAACACACACATACACACTCATACACACACAAACACTAAATACTAAAATGCAGTAAGAATACAGTAATAATGCTGTAAAAATAAACTCCAAATAAATATTAGTATCAATATTTATAAGACGATCCCAAACAAATAGAGAAAGCTCAATAGGCAAGATAGAGCCGTAATATAAATGGAAAATTTTAGTTTAATTATCTATAACTAGACTAGGTGCCCGGCATAGCTCGGGTGTGTGGAGGTGTGTGTTGAGCAAAAAATAAAATAAAATAAATAAATAAATAAATAAAAATAAATAAATAAAAAGTTATACTAGGCAGGTAAGCTCGAACCCGTGACGCGAAGGCGGAAAAGAAAAGGGAGCTGTGTGTAAGGGTGTTGGTTAAAAAAAAAGAAAAAGAAAAGAAAAAAAAGAAAATTACGAGCGCAAAAAAAAGAAAGTGAAAACGAAAACTAAAACGTGACGCATTAGCTGTTGCGCCCTTCGCCAACCAGAAGTGACGTCGGTTTAAATTAAAGTTAACCAACCGTAAAGAGGTGATGGTTTTTCGAAAATATCGGCGAAAAAAGCGACTCCTCCATGTAGAAACGGTCCCAGTTGAAGGTGGAGGAATTAATGTTTTTGGCCAATTTTTCGATATTTGTCGTTTGAAGGTCGAGTTTCAAAATGATACCGATCTCGTGAAAATCCGTCGCTCTGTCGAAAAATTTTCCGAGGCATACATGCATACATTTAGACAGACAGATTTATATTTTAGAAGATTACAATAAAAAAAAATGTTTTAGCAATGGAGTACAGATAATTATTAAATTCTTTTTACTTAATCCATGGAGTTTCATTAAATGTTTAATCAGAGGATATGTTCGCGAAATAGATATGGATAATTAAGAATTTTGTTTAATAGCATATAAATTAAAAATTATAAAATTAAAATTGGGGAGCTAATGTAAAAAGGGTATCCAAAAGTGAAATAATGATACTACTTGAATTGTTATAAAATCCAAGAAATAATGGTATATCCTAGAATGAATTGTGGAAATTCTGGAATATATCAATATTCAAATTAATTAACTTTCATGTAGTCGGCCGTATATTTATGACGGAGTATATTACGAATTTTGTTTAAATAATATTTGAAATAAAAGAAGGCTTCTAATATTAATGTCAGAGCAAGAAAATACTCATCTTTACAGGAAGATATCCATACATGTGTATTTGATTATTCAATGAATATTAATTCAAAGAGACCTCCTTATTAGACTAAAAATGGGGACGTTATTGAAACGAGAACCAAGGTTATATTCGTTTTTATAAAATATATTCGGGTGTGGTTAACGCTAGAAAGGGGTGAATTGAGATTTCACTGAAACCTTCACGCATATATATAACCAATAATACACACACACACACACACACACACACACACACACACACACACATATATATATATATATATATATATATATATATATATATATATATATATATAAAAATGTAAAGTTGGTTCGTTATAAACAAATAAAACCATGTTCATACGTTACCAATTTATTTGAAATTTTCAGACAACCCATTTTTAGAGTCGAGGTATGTTTTTATGTTATTAAAATAAATTTACCTAATTAAAATTAAAATATTAAATAAAATAAATATATTTATTTAATCGTTTCTGCGAATCTGTTCTGTTGATAAAACTGAACTTCCGGTTCGATTCATTTCACAGCCACGAATTGACGAAAGGTTTCATTTTCTGTTAACTCGATAAGTAAAAAAAAAACAAAAAAAACATATTTTATTTGTTTATCTTCCAAATTTTTTAATTTACACATCTTTTCTTTATTATATAAGGCAAAAAAAAAGTTTTTTGCTTGCTTTTGAGGTTTTTTTTTGTTTTTTATATAAGATTACTCATGCAGAGAGTGATCCGTGCTGAAATAATGTTATTATTTAAAAAGTCATTCTTAACATGGGGAGGTAAGGATGTTTTGTACCTATTCTGTACTTTAACCTTACAATTGAATAAATAAATAAAAACATATCGTAAAACGTTATTTAAACGTGGAAACATGATTTAAAAAATAGCGCGGATCGCTCTCTGCATTAGCACCATTTTTATTTATTGTTGTTGTTTCACGAATTTTCGGCCAACTATTCCTCTGGCCTTCATGAAAAGAAGTCCATTTATAAATGTTCAGTAACTTTTTCCTTTTATTATTCTTAAAGAGTAAAACTTTTCTAATTCATGAAAGGAGTTAAGCCTACGTAAATAAATAAATGTTTGTACACGTGACAAATTATCAATAAATGGTTTAGTTACTTTTTTTAAAAAATGTTTGTAAAAGTGCGAAAGAGGCGACGTTGTTGTATACTCCCATGCTTAATTTCTATACTTATAGGTTTTTGGAATTTTTTTCACTGGATTATTATTGATTGGACACTAATTAAACAGATTATTAAAAAAAATGTAAAAAAGATATCATTATTTCGACATTTGAAAGTGGTGCTCACTTTTTAGTTACAACGTTCTGATAAATCAGTCACCCATTTTGTAAGCAATAAAAACGCGGTATATCAAACCCATAGAAAGTAAAAAAATAATGAGTCTCTACCGCATTTGTAAGTCAGAAATATATTTGTTTCTCAAAGAAAAAAAATAGAGAGAACAGGACTTTTTTTTATTGTTTTCATGAAAATAAAGTTTCGAGATTTTTAATTATTTTTTTTTTTTACTTATTTAGTCAGTTTGTGTTTTTTTTTTAAATTGTTTTTGTGAAAGGTGAGTTTTTTTCAAAACTTTTTTGTTTCTTTTTAATTTTTTTAAAGTATTATAAATTTCACTAACATGCTGGAGAAATGTTTAATAATTTGGTATTTTTTTAGATTAGGTCCACCTCCACAATTTTCCTTTCAATGACGACATTTATAGGTTTCCGAGTATGCTGAACACGCAAATTGCATTGAAATTTTGCGGAAATAAATAGTTGTATTATGCATTGTATTCTTCGGCGGCCATCTTTTTACGTGAACACGCGCCATAAACAAATACACACACGTAAAAAAGATGGCCGCCAAAGATTACAATGCATAATACAACTTTTTATATCTTGATAACTACTTATTTCTGCAAAATTTCGATGCGATTTTCGTATTCAGCATAGTCGAAAACCATTTCAAGTCGTCATTTAAAAGAAAATTGAGGAGGTGGACCTAATCTAAAAATTTACGCCTCCCGATACATTGCTTCGTCAACATGCGACCATTTTATATCTCCCGAAGACACTTCCGTATTTAGAAAAAATAAATAAATAAAAAGTGACCGATTTACCAGAACGTGGTAACTAAAAAGTGAGTATCCCTTTCAAATGTTGAAATGATTTTTTTTTTCAATTTTTTTTCATAATCCGGTTAGTGTTCAATCAATAATAATCCAGTGAAAAAATTTCCAAAAACCTATCAGTATAGAAACTCCACCACGTAAGTAAATAAATAAAAAAATGTTACGTGCACATGCGTTAACCTTGACTAGGGGGGGGTACTAAGGGAACGACCATTAAATAATTCTGCGGGTCGCCATGGAACTCAACGCCCAAGGAGTATCAAAATAGTTTTCATGATATGAAGAAATTTTTTTTTCCGAAAAGTGGGTGATCACTTTTCCATCTAAATTTAACTTAAAATGAGCACCCACTTTCTGGCCATCTGAGGAAGGGGCATTTATTTTCGTGTTTATTGGCTTAAAGGTTTTTTTGACAAGGCAGTTTGGTACGCGAATGCATATTTAACAGTTTTCGTTTATGCTCACGCATAGCATAAACAAAGGCTACGTCTGTGAAATGGAAAATAGTCCCAGAGTTCAGGGGTTAATACCATGCAAAAGAAATCAAACAAAAAGACTTTTTAGCCAAGAAACACACAGAAAGAAAAAAAAAATAGCATCCATTTTTTTCTATCGAATTCATTTGCTGTTTTTATTGAAAACTATTTTCCCCCGGATTTTTGATATAATTTTCCATTAAGGGCTGTGCGTCTCACGTTCGTAAATAACAAAAATTTTTTTGTAGATTTTGGTGTGCTAAAAACGAATCTGCAAACCGTTTCCGTCACAAAAAAATAGTTTTTATGATATGAAGAAATTACTTTTTCGAAAAAGTGGCGATCACTTTTCCATGTAAATTTAACTTAAAATGAGCACCCACTTTCTAGCCACCTGAGAGAGGGGGGATTTTTTCCCATGTTTATTGGCTAAACAGCTTTCGTTTATGCTTACGCATAGCGTAAACGAAGGCTACGGCTGTTAAATGGAAAATAGTCCCAGGGTTCAGGGGTTATTACCATGCAAAAGAAATCAAACAAAAAACTTTTTAGCCAAGAAACAGAAAAATGCCCCTCTCTCAGGTGGCCAGAAAGTGGGTGCTCATTCTAAGTTAAATTTACATTGAAAAGTGATCACCCACTTTTCGAAAAAGTAATTTCATGAATGTCATGAAAACTTTTTTTTTTGCTACGTAAACGGTTTGCAGATTCGTTTTTAGCACACCGAAATCTACAATAAAATATTTCGTTATATATGAACGTGAAACGGGCCTTAAAGTAAAATAATACCGGATTTTTTTGAGCAGATTTGCCGTTTAGTTGTACAAATATCCTCAAACCAGGTAATCACTAAAAGGGATTTTTAAAAGTCGTCACCTGTATCGAGCAAAAGTTTAAAACCACCGATTATATGCCAGCCTACATCATGGTAACATATATTGAGTGAGTTCCTAACAGTATTTTTAGTTTAAACTCATTTTCCCAAAATTTCCCCAAACTTAACGTGTTCGATACAGTCTGCCGCCATTTGTATTTTTCAGATATACCGATAAACATTGAATGTTTTTGAACCGATTATACATTACATAAAAACACTAAAATCTTATCCAGTTAGGTAGAACACTTACTTTTCTTGCCTTTGATAACATTTATTTGTTATATATTTATTTTTTGACAACTTCTTTGTATCTGAGTTTAGTAATATAAACCCTTTTCATTTAATGTAACGTTTAGTCGGCTCGAAAAACAGTGTTTATTGGTGTATTTTAGGCACCGCCAAAAATGGCCGCAAAATCAAGTTGTTGTTGTTTTTTAAAACGAAATTACGTTTATTAAAATCCATTATTTCTGAGTAACTTTTTTTTTCCAGAAAGATAAAACCCTGAATTTTATCATATAGAAAACAGAATAATGTAAAACTTTTTCTACTATTTTTAATTCAATTTTAAATGTTAAATTTTCCCAAAAAGTTAACAATTGACATTTTTTGTCTTGCACAAAAAACGTACTTAAATATTTAAAAAAAAGGGTTTTTGAAATAATTAATTAATTTATTTATTGTCTAACTAAGATTTAGGATGATTTTCTAAGAGAATATGCAAAAATATTATAATATAAGTACCTGAATTTCAAATAATTCCACTTATTCATATAGGTAACCAGATATTCGCGTTGACGTAGAGTTCAGATCGACTCTGTTTACGTTTTCGTCTGATAAAAAGCAAACTATGGAAGACCAAACAGGCCAAAAAAAACTTATTTTTCAGTGACGAAAATTTCAATGTATTATTAAGCTGAGGCTGGCCAGTACCAGATGGGTGACCATTTGTATGCGTTTGGTTTTTAATGTGTATGTGTGTGGGGGCCAGACTCCCCAAAATGGGGGGGGGCAATTTAAAGCAGAATAAAAAAAAATTTATTTCAGCGCGTGTGGTCCACCATAGTCGAAAGGCGGCAAACGTTTTCAAACGGGATCGAAAAAAAAGATGCTATTTTTAACACAAAGGGCACAATATTTATCGAATTTTTTTTTTTTTGGTATCGATTATTCAAAGCATGCCCTGTTTAATAATGGTCATGCATTATTCGGCTCGCTAAAAAAAAATTGTTAATTTATTTATCAAAAATTTTAAAATAGCTTTTTTCGTATAAATATTAAATTTTTTTTTTTTTTTGTTTTGCTTAACTTAAATTAATTATTTTACTTAACATATTCACCGAATTTCACACTTCAAAACTCAAAAGCGGGATAATTAAACACAATCGAAGTTCTGATATTCAGACGTCAAAATAAGGTATGCAAACGTTTTTTATTTTTTTTTTATTTTTTTAATCTATAATTCTGTCCCTTACAACACAATATGTTGATTTCAGTCTCAGATGATTATTTTAAGCATATTTGTTCCCACTTCAAAACAAGGGGGGGTTTTGTAAGCAAAAAAAATATATATATATAAATATCGTTTATGAAAAATAAGTACACTGTTATAAAGTTCATTCTTCTCCTAATAATCGCTGAAAATTTCGTATTGATCGGATAATTACCTGATTTTTGGTAGATTTTTAAAAAGACGGCCCGTCAAAAAGTACTGACCTGCCCCCCCCCAGTTTTGGCGGTGCCTAGTGTATTTGAAAGCTACAAATGGTGGTGGACACTGTTGATTACTTTAAGTTAGAGAAAGTGAGTTAAAACTAAAAAAAACTATACAAAATACTGTCAGAAACCTACCGATTATGCCAGCCTATGTCATGGTAACATATGTTCGGTGAGTTTCAGGCACTGTTTTGTATAGTTTTTAGTTTTCAACTTACTTTCCCAAACTTAACGTATTCAAAAGAATCCGCGACCATTTCTGTTTTTGGAGCCAATTAAACATTTTACATTACATAAAAGCACTAAACAATTATCCAATTAGGTAGAAACGTAAATTACCTTACCTTTGCTTTCATTTCTTTGTTTTTGGACGACTTTTTTGAATCTGTGTATAGTACCCCCTCCCCCCACCATCAACCAAATATTAATTACTAACTCACATTTTTTAAAACAACAACAACAAAAAAAGCATTTAGCGCTTCAACATTTTTGCTACGTTCGGCTTCATCCACTGATTGTTGGTCAAGTCCAAAACATGAATGATTGACAGAAACTCTCGAGGATCCAGATCAAATTCTGCAAGAGTACCATTTTTTTCAGTTTCGCCGCCTTTTTCACTTTTTGCAGTGGATTGCTGTACTAATATAAGAAACATGCATTTTCTCTTTTATTAAATTTTTCCATTACACCAAATTGAGCCACTGCAACGCGTGGCAGGGTACAGTTAGTATATATATATATATATATATATATATATATATATATATATATATATATATATATATACCTTATTAATATTTTTTAAGCAAACTTTTTATATATTGAAAATTCGGTAATGTTCATATACCAATAAAAATTTAAAGTCAAAATAAAATAACTTAATTATTAAATTCTATGGTTATTAGTTTTTATAAAAGAGCATTCATATAATATTTTTACAAAATCAAGACAATAAAATTAAAAATGAGAGCATCATATTGTGTATTGTGTATTTCTTACAATTGTTTTGTGACCATTCAGACAATTTAAAATTTGATGTTATTCACAAATATTCTTAAAATAGCCTATCTTCAGACGGTGAAATACACTATTTTTACATTTACTATCACATTTCTAATCCATATTAAGAGATGTAAGGTGAAATTACACCCACTTTTCTAAGTTTTATTTAATTATTTTCCGTTAGCTATGTAATTTCTAAATCGCCCTATTTTCGTATTTCTACTTTTAAAATTATATTTCAACCAATCATCTATCTTAATAATGCACTAATCATCCGGTGAGTTTTTATGAATTAAGTTATTATTTTTCTTCTCCAAAATATTAATTTAATTTCTTTATTTTCTAAATACAAAACTAAACACAAATTCTAGTTTAAATTCATGTCTAACTATATTCTCTTCGATCCCCGATAGTTTCGTATCAGTTTTTGTCTACATCTACGATCTAATAAATTGATTTTACTTAAGGTTTTTTTATTTCCTAGGAAGGAATTGTAATTAAAAGATTGATTAAAATTAACTTACATTAAGACTTGTTATGTCATTAATTTAAATTTAAAAATTATTTTTTTACATTTATATCATTATATAAGTAATCGATTTTAATATACCTTTTTTTCTCTTCAATAGCATTCTTAAATTCTTACTATTGTAAGAGAGATAACAGTGGTTATAAAATTGTTATCAATTTAACAATTTCACGGAGCTATATTCATTCATATTTTAATATTTTGACTTCAGAATTTATTAAGCAACCTCATTTAATTTCAAATTATATTTCTGCTTCTTTATGCTAATCTCAGATTTATTTATTTCTCTTATATTTTTTACTTTATCTTTATTATTATATTTATTAAATTTACTTCACTTCATCTTTGCCACAATAAACTTATTCCTTTATTGTGCTGTTGAAATTACTCGGGTGCCTTTTTATTATCCATAACCATTACTAAAACTAAAACTACTTCTATTACTCCTATTTACATTATGATTATTTTATTTCCTATATGTTAAGTTGAGGATCTACTAATTTATTTATTAATTGCACCATTTACAAATTTTAATACTAAATTTCAGACAACTTTTTACATTTATTTTTAACCCTCAATTCAGTAAAATTTCGCTTATAAATTTATTCTTTGTTCCCATGAAGAAACCTTTCTATAGAATCTCACTTTTTGTTTAGGATTTACTGTTTAGAATTCACTAAGTAAGCACAGATTACATCTTTTCGTTTTAATTGGTTTATACTTTCTAGCCTTATCTACTATTGACCATTTTAATTCAAACTCTTTTTATTTTTACGTATTTCCCTGACTCAATCACCTAATGTAGTTGTTTTAATACTTATGTTTGTTCTTTCCTCATTCCTATAATAATCCATATTCCCATTCGGTTTATTCTCAGGTTCAATTTAATTGATGCAACATGGTTTCTGAATGTGTCCTTAAAAACATTTCATCCCCCCCCGAGGTATATTCTCTAAATATTACACAGCTTAACTTCACATACAACTTAAGAAATTGATATACAGTGGGCATTAACAGATTTAGTTTACCTGATTCAAACTTCTTCTTCTTCTTCTTCTTCTTCTTCTTCTTATTATTATTATTATTATTATTATCATCATCATCATCATCATCATCATCATTATTCATTTTTTTTTGTTTTATTATTATTAGAACCAATTACAGTATTGCCCAGATTGGCAATGGTTGAGAATAAAAGTTAAACTGTGTTCTTATCTATTGTGTTACTTAATCTATTTTCTGAGGGAGATCCTTACCAATTATTTTGTAGAATATTTTTAGGGATATTGTTTTGAATATGTCCGCTAAAAGGAGGATTAAACCATATTTTTTCGTCTATTTCTCGTATTCATAACAGCATTATTACTATTATATACTTCTTCATTATTTTAATTTCATTCTTTGTATTCTTGTATTATTTTTATACTTATAACTATAGTATTATCCTTCCTTTCATTGCCAAGTTGTAGTTTGTTTTGTTATTTTTATTATTCAACTTCTCCATGTATTTGATTTTACAATGATATCCTAATCTAATTTAAGCTTTATTATAATAATCCTTGTTCTTATCCAATATATTCTCAATAATCTTTGTTCTTATCAAATAAAATCCATTATATATATATATATATATATATTTATATATATATATGTATATATATATGTATATATATACATACATACACACACACACATAAACTCCTGATTAATATTTTCCAAAGTGAATCAACTAATTAGGTTTTAATGAGTACTCACTACTGAAGTAAAGCAAGATGTACTTTTTAGTTGTTTTATAAAAGCATTAAAATGTCGCTACACATTCATGAGCATGTCTCAGTCAGCCAGTTACATGTAATGAGAGGTTTTTCAGGTTATATTGCTTATACAAAAGTTAAGTCCGTTACCTTTGTAAAAGCAATATAGCCCGAAGCGGTTTCTAGTTACTTGCAATCGATTAACCGAAACATGTTCGTAAATGTGTAGCAGTAAATTCATGCTTATGTAAAACAAATAAAAATTACACACACACAGACATATATATATATATATATATATATATATATATATATATATAATTATTTTTTACTATAATAATTAAATACCTATAGACACTAGTGTTTCATCCTTTCGGGATTCTTCAGTGCAGGGTGACACGATTAACACCAGCCGAACGATCCGAACCCCTCACCACGAGACATCTCTGGCTCGATTAGCGGAGACCGTATTCATTCGGCTACCATTAACCGCGTGAAATAGCGTTGAATTTTAAACATTTTAAATGTTCATTACATCATTCAGGGAGTGATCCTATCGTTATACGATGATCTATGCATGTATATGCACACGCACATTTATATATATAGTTAAATTAAAAAGATGAAAATTAAAAGTTACATAGAAGAGGGAAGTGGCACTTCAAAGCTTAATGCCTCTCATCCAAACAGAATAACAATGACATTATAACACTATGAGCTTATATAAAAACAAAACTGGTTTTAGAATATCTATATTTAAGTTTTACACACGCACACACACACACACACACACACACACATATATATGCGCACACACATTTATATATATATTTAAATTAAAAAGATGAAAATTAAAAGTTACATAGAGGAGGGAAGTGACATTTAAAAGCTTAATGCCTCTCATCCAAACAGGATAAACATGACATTATAACACTATGAGCTTATATAAGACTGGTTTTTTGAATGTTTATATTTAAGTTTTCAAAAATATGGAGTTAATGAGAACTCTTAAAGGGGTGGGGATAAAAAAACAAGGAACATGGTAGACTACGGGAAAATAAGAAGGAAACATGAAAAAGAAAGAAAATAAAGGATCCATATAATAATAATGTATGGAGACAAAAAGAGAGAAAAATTATGTAGAAATAGGATAAACGAAAATAAAACATGAAAGTCCAAGAAAAGTCCTTGGAATAATAAGCCAAGTGGGAGGAAAGAATTCTAATGAAAACAGTTTGAAAATAAAGAAAAATAATAGGATTCTTGAGTAAGGTAATCCTTAATAGAAACTCAGAAGCTAGTAAATGATCAAGAAACGTACTTTGTTTATATATACAGAACTGAACGATAAAGAAAACACTACAGCTTTGTTTTAAAACTTTTACTGCAAAAAATCAATTCAGGTAACTTGATTATGTAGTAGAGCTGACATCTATTCAGTGTAGCCTCATTCAGCTTCAATCACCGCCTTGTTCCCAGAACTGCGAGCATGCATTTCCACTAGCGCCAAAATACTCTGCGGATGGCGGCTTCGGTGGTGTTCTCGACGTACAACCAAACGAAGTAGTCCAGCGGGTTGAAGTCGGGTGAAGAAAGTGGCCAGTGAGAGAAGGGTACAAAGTCGTAGCGCTCCTTCTGAAGTAAAGCCTGGGTCTCTTTGGGTTTGTGGGTGTCGAACTGTCCGAATTATCATTTTGTGGGTACTGTTGTCATAACTTGGATCGGTAGAGAGCATGTATAGCGGTGCATCTCTGATCTCACTTGTTGAACATTGTGTCTCTTTCTTGGGATCTGTACACAACTGTCCAACAACAGAACAATAAATAAAAAAAATAAAAAATAAAAAATAGAAAAAGAATAAATAGAAAAAGCAAAAAAAAAAAAAAAAAAAAAAAAAAAAAACCGGGTTTCATCAAAGCACTTAAAGCTTATAATTAATTTTCTTCTCCAGACGCTTTTAGCTTAAGCCCCAAATTCTAAGCATTTTCTAGAAAAAAATTATATAATGCTTTAGTAAAACATGTAGTGAAAGCTTAGGTATAAGAATTAGTTTTACATCCTAATAAGACATAATACTGTTTCATCGTAAGGCTACTTTTTCCTGTCTAAAGTCGAGTATTATACGAGTGCGCAAATTTGGTTCAGGTGATTTGTTAAGATTTATTCCCAATTAAAATCGACGTTTAAAGATTCTTACGTTACTTGTATTTGCCAGACTAGTCTAATTCTATTAAGAGCCAGTAAAAAAAAAAAGATTATTGTCCAGTAATTTCGCGTGTCGAGTGTAGATTTGCATACTATGTATATGCAGTTGTTTTGGGGTGAGTTCTTATAATTTAATTTCTTATTAAACACCCGTTTAGTTAAAGCCTTAAACTTAAGTCATTTTATAGAATCAAATCATGCAATGAATTTTAGCGAAAATTAGTCCAATTGCATTACAAAAAGGATTGGCCGGACTCTAAAAAAGAAAGAAACAAACAAACAGGAAAACAAGATTTAAAAAAAAATGCATAACTACATTGCAATTCAAAGAAAAAAAAAGAAAAAAAAGAAAAACTTGAACTTATAAAAATGGGCTTATTTTCAGATAAGCTTTCATTTTCTCGATCCGAATATCCGGAGAAAATTCTACGAATTCATGAAGAGTTTTTTTGTTTTAATTGTTTTATTGATTTTTTAAAAATATATTTTGTTATGCTTTTTTTGTGTTTTGCTTTTTTTTTTACACAGGCATCACCACATTATCAAAGCCAAGAGGCCACTCGAGGATAAGGTTTAAAGAGTGTACAGTAGAAATTGGACAATATAGTAATAATTATTAATGGAAATTCGGTAAATTGTTAAATTACATGGAACGGTTCATCAAGAACTTGTTTACCTTAGACTTTATTTTCATTTTTCAAAATAGGCACAACTTTTTTTTTTTTCATTTTTCTTAAACTTTTTCTTCTAGGGGATGGGAAATCCAACCAGATGTCTGACATTTACCCCTATTTTAGTGAGTCCAACCAAGAGATCTTTTCAGGATTATAGCCGTCCCTTTCAGTGCGATCGTTTGTATTTCACTTGCACTTGGTTCACCGGGTATGCTTGCTATGTACTTTTTAAAGTTCTTTTTCATAAGCCCAGTTGCTCCTATGATGACTGGTATAATTGAAACGTCTTTTAATTTCCAATTTCGTTTCATATCATACATAAGTCCTTGATACTTTGTTATCTTTTCCCTCTCAACTCTGTTAAGCCCTGTATCATTGGGTACACTGACCTCTATTACGGTCGCTTTTTTGTTTGCTCTGTCCCAAATCACTATATCTGGTTTAACAGCTGCGTTTTCAAGATATGTAGCAGTAGGGATTATGTAGTCATAGTGAATAGTGTAGTTGTCATTCCCAACTGTTCGTTCGGGTATATGTTCCCAGGAGTCTTTACTACACTGAATGTTGAGTTTCTTACATATCTTCCAGTGAAGGTATTTGCAAACTCCGTTATGGCGATCTGTATAATAACCGTCTCCAAGTAGGACTTTGCAACCAGAAATCAGGTGGCCCACACTCTCAACCTCAGTGCTACAGAACCTGCATTTATTATTGTTTCTTAGACCACACATCTTTTTGAAGGCGTTTGTCATGAGGCCCTGGTGTTGTGCAGCCAATATCAACCTCTCTTGGTCGTAATGGAGGGATCCTCTTTTGAGCCAGTCCAGGGAACCATCCCTATCAATATATTCTTGGGATAGTTCAGTCGGTAGGTATTTTGCCCGTTTATGGTTGGTCCATTCTTCTGTTTTAACACTATGGAAACTCAGTATGCGTGTATGTATGCATGTATATGCTTATGTATGTATGCATATGCATGCATATAAGCATATGTGAATGTGAGTGTATTTCAGTGCGTGTGTGTATGTGTGTGTGTGTGTAAACCCCGGGTACGATTCTAAATTTTGCCAGAGATATTCGGGGACTGTATTTTTTGCTTTACGCCCCATCTTATAGTCATTTCCAGCTTTTCTTTTCGGGATAATCTGTTAGGCAACTTCATCAGTTATTCAAGATTTCTCTTATTTATACGCAAACCAAAATCCAAAGACAACAAATTTAAAAACAATTTTAATACTCTCGAACTCTACCTCTATTATTATATAAAAGTCACTTTGTGTGTGTGTATGTGTGTGTGTGTGTGTGTGTGTGTGTGTGTGTGTGTGTGAGAAAGAGAGATTTCCTTTCTCATAGATTCCGAAACGGCTAAGCCTATCTTTTGCAAATTTCACACAAAAGTTATTTATATGTCTGGCAGTGTTCTTATATATGTTTTGTACAGGAATTCATCCGATAAATATCGAAAATCGAATCAATTCAGCTCCTAAAATTACCCTTTCTTTCTTATAGAAAACAAATAATTTTTACAGGGACATATTTCACGTTACACCGGCAAAGGGAAATAATAAAATCTCAGTAAATAAGTTCTTTAAAGAAGAAAACAGGATTATTATCACTTGGAGATATAACTAAGTGGTAGAACGATACCCTGTTCAAGACCGGGCGTATGTCACCATTTTATTTTTATTTTTCTAAGCAATAAGTTAAATTTACGGTAAAAGAAGAGGTACTATTTAAAATCGCTGCAAATCATTTCTCCGTTTACCTTTTTTAAAACTTAATATAGACCAGAAGTGACTTTTCAGGACATTACCCGTCAAGCCCAAATATCAGCTGACGTGTTATTGTAAACAAACACAGACCGAATGTGATGAACAGCATTATAATTACTATTCTTTTATCTTTTAATATTTTTTTTTCGAATTTGTTCACCGGTCAAATTGTTCCTTTTAATATATAATATTCAATAGATGGTTTGATTTTATAATAATACATACGCAATCTGCATAAATTAAAATATCATGTTTAAGCGTATTGTGAAACTGGGCAACATCGGGTGTCTAGATCCTTTATAATAATAAAGAACTAAACGCAGGAAGATAAATGAAAAAGAAAAATAACAGAATTATACGTGAAAAATGCATGGAAAGAATCCAATGGAAAAAGTCCACAATGCATGTTATATACTACTGCTATACAGCTTTTATACTACTACTGTCAAATAAAGAAAAAAAGTCACTGCGCATGTACATAAACATGATATCAAAACATTTTACTATTAAATCAGCAAAATCAAACTTAATTGTTACATAAGAAGGGCTGTCCATTTCTCATGCAAATACGAATTCAGACTAGATAAGTGAAAATGATATTAGGAAAAGGCTAGAATCGAACCCTCTAGGCAAGTTTTAAAAGATAATGTATAATTGAAATCCTAGGAATGCACTCCATTGTTAATTCTTTTAGAAATAACTAAATATTATTTATGTCAGAAAAAGAGAAATTGTCCAGTGTTTTAGAAATAACTGGATATTAAATATGTCAGTTAAAAGAATGGACAATGTGAGTTTATAAATTAAAACTAGGTTAATGATACAATTTAATTTATGGATTTCTTTTGTTCATCAGAGGTGTGTAAATACCTGTGCAAGGTCACGAGTGAATTGAAACGTGATAAGGTCACATTGATTCACAGAAGGCTCCTAACGTCATAAACAAAGGAGTTTCTCAATATATTGAGACGAGGGTTATCTGTAAGACAACAACGTCATAATTGGTGATGGTAGAACTTGAGTAGTATTTGCAGTATTTAAGAGGACGGCTCCACAGGAATTTGTTCATGTTAAACTTGAAAACGGCCATGTTATAGTCAGTTGGGAATCAGCTCTTCGACATTGTGTTCCACAGGAAAGAAACTTTGCTCATGAAATTTACGTTTAGTTTTTTGGCATCGTGGATTATAAGGAGAACTGTTAGTACTTGTTATAGCCAGACGAGTGTCTACTGCGAATGTCCCTTTCTCATGTAAGTAAGAAGACAGACTAGATAAGTGAAAATGATATTAGGAGAAGGCTAGAATCGAACCCTGTACGTAAATGTTAAAAGATAATGTATAATCGAAATCCTAGGAATGCAGTCGATTGTTAATTCTTTTAGAAATAACTAAATATTATTTATGTCAGAAAGAGAGTGATTGTCCACTCTTTTAGAAATAACTAGATACTAAATATGTCAGTTAAAACAATGAACAATGCTAGTTTGTAGGTAATGATTAAAAACAGGTTAGATATTAAACAATTAAAATTGGGAATTCTTTGTTTGCCAAAAGTGTGTTTGGACAGATATATGTAAAATTCACATGAAATTTAGTCACGATGGTTGACATCACACTTCTGACGTCATGAACAAATATATTGAAATGGGGTTTGAATTTAGGATCAGATAATCGGAGATAATCAGAGAGTCACACTCACAGCCAGAGAGATAGAGATAGATAGATAGAGAGAGAGGGTCAGAGAGTGAAGCTGATGCGCGTAGAGGTGAAGGGTGGAAGAAACCATTTAGTCATACAAGTTTGAATTCCTGACATCATCAATCATCCAGCTGAAGAATAAAGAAATCATCTAATATTTTATAACTGTTTGTCTTCGTGTCGTCATTACAACCGAAAGGTAAATCTGGTTTGATTATCATCATCTTAAATAAACTTTGTATAATTCTCCCCCTCAAGTAATGTGTCCCCTCCTCACTCATAAGTTAAGTATCTCCTCCCTTCTGATGTAAAAGAGCTTTATTACACATTCCTTCAACAATGAATTCGCATCTCTCTCAGCTCTGTTATAAATGTCATTGTCGGAATCCCTGTTCAATACACATAGCAAACGCCGCAAAATAATAAACTTTAAACAATTAAGAGCAAACACTCGAATGGGAATATTAACTGCTACGTAGACGATTTATAAGAATGGCAAAAGATGAGAGTAACGAAAACACTTGGACATGGCTAGGAAAAAGACACCTTAACAACGGACTGAATCTTTATTAACAGCTGCACAATATAACACGATTAGAACTAACTACAGGAAAGCAAAGATAAACAAGACATGAAAACAGTAAATTCAGATTGTAGACAAAGAGACACAAACGATAAACCACATGTGTATGCAGCAATTTACCCCCAAAGAATACAAAATCAAGCGGGGAAAGCGGTAAACAATTGCATTTTAAACACATCCGCAAATAGTACAAACACAAATCGGCAGGAATACTTCAAAGCAGATATCGCAAAATCCCGTGGAAATGGGCGTACAAACAGATGAACCCATCCAAACAAGAAGACATGATTTCATAATAGTTAACAACGAGGAAAAGCCCTGCAAGATCGTAGCTTTCGCCGCTCAATCAGGTCACATGCTGAATATCAGCTACCCAAATTCAAGTGAAAACTAATGTTTGTTGTCAGCGAAAAATCAATGGTAAACGGCTGTTGCGATAATGCTAAAATAATTTTTAACGGTTATCGAAAGAGGAAGAGAGTACTGGAAAACTGCGGAGACTTGTTGTCACCGAGCCTTCGTAGAACACCACATGTTGTTAAAGGGAAATATTTGATGATGGCCTGTGTGAAAACTCCTGGTGATTATTATTATTATTATTATTATTATTATTATTATTATTATTATTATTATTATTATTTAATAATGATAATAATAATGATAATTAGAGAAGCCTTTGCCCCCTAAATTCCAGTGAAGATCAATAGTCGCTGTCAACGAGAAATCAATGGTAAGCGGCCGTTACATTAATACAAATGCAAACGCGAGAGAGGCGAAGAGTACTTGAAGTCTGGGGTGACTTGTTGTCACTCAGACTCCGAATAGCGCCATAAGTTGTCCTCAATGAGAAATATTTGATGGTAGCCTGTGTGACTACTCCTAGTGAATAATAATAATAATAATAATAATAATAATAATAATAATAATAACAATCATTATTACCATTACCATCATTATCATAACTATTATTATAATAATGAAAAAAAAATCCGTTACGCACATGAAATTATTCTGGTCAACCGACAAGACGCAACCAACGTCCAACTAAATTTGAAAAGATTTTTTTTGCTTTGCTTTTAGTTTTTATCAATTGGACCGATATGCCCCTCGCAGTCTTCTCAAATTAATGAAAAAAAAAAATTCTTTACTCAGATGAGAATATTCTGGTCAACCGAGAATTATTATTATTATTATTATTATTATTATTATTATTATTATTATTATTATTATTATTATTATTATTAAATAACAAACGAAACAAGAAAACGTTTCTAACCGACATTTTGATTTAAACTTGAAATTCATGGTTAAACAAGGAATTATCTTACACATGTTCGGATGTTTTATGTTTCTCTCTTTGTGTACATTTTACGGTCGTCTGCAAAATCAGCGGCAGAGTTTTAAAAATATAGCAGAGGAGGAAAAAAACAATTTTTCTAAATGAAATTAGTATTTAAAAACTGAATTCACGGTTAAACGAGGAATTGTCTTTCACATATTTGGATGTTTTATGTTTCTGTTTTTGTGTACATTTTTCTGACCAAAAGCAAGGAGTTAAAAAAGCGAACAAGGTAAGCTTTTCTAACTGACATTATTATTATTATTATTATTATTATTATTATTATTATTATTATTATTATTATTATTATTATTATTGTCATTGTTCTTCTACATATTATTATTTTTTATTTTTGTTAGTATCATTATAATTATTATTATCATTATTACCATTATCATTATTATTGTTATTATTGTTAAACAAAAAACAAATTTACTTTATTGGTTATTACTATTACCACTAATATTATTACTAGTAGTAGTAGTGGTAGTGGGTGTTGTAATAGTGGTATGTTTTTATTATTTTTTATCATTACTGTAGCTGTAATGGTAGGGGTTGTTTTTTGCTGTCATTGCTATTGTTGTTTTTACTGTTAATATTATTACTACCGATATTAGTGTTGCTATTATCATTGTAGATTTTATTTCTATTGTTGTTGGTGGTGGTAATGGGAATAATGGTAGTGATGGAGGAAAAAGATCGGGAGGGGTTCTTTAACCTTGGTGAGGAACCCTCCTAGAGATAATGTCTCGATAAAACTATCGGTGGCGGTGTAACCTTAAATTTACTTACCCCATTTATGGGAGAATGCCAAATCAAAATATTGAAAATAACGACGTAAATGAAGCTAGAACATCTTGTGATGGTCTCACGTCAGGTAGGTGTCCCACTGGTCAACAGAGTGGGTCCTGTCGTCATAATACAACTGTTCGAAATTCTGAGGATGTGGCTTGATATAGGGGAGTGAGAATAGCAAGAGAGGGTACCAAGATACGAAGGGAGTTGGAACAGGAAATGTAAAAAAAAAACATGTACGGATGAGGAAAGAAGAGTACCGTGGGAATGCTTTGTAAGAAGTGGAAATACCAAATCTGGTGGATATATCCGAAAAATGAAGGAAGAATGGGAATCGAGAGGAGGGGGACCTAGAACTGTCGCGAGTTTGGTATCCCAGTTAAAACAAATTAAAAATAACAACCTACTTTCAGTGATTGTAAGGGAAGAGATTGAATGGATGGTTAGGAATGAAATGAATAGCGAAAGTAAAATTGATGAAACTAGCTCTGATGAAAGAACTGAGAGAGTGGAAGTGCAGAAGGGAAATGTAAGCGATTATAAGAGGCGGACAACTGAGGAGGAATGGAATCCTATGGTTAGGGGAAGTAATGAGAAAGAGTTTGAAGGATCTAAGGCAGATGAGATCATTGACTCTGAGACGATGGAGCCAGTGAAAGGAGCAGATGTATGGAGAAGTGGTGAGAAGTTCGAACTTTCTGTAGAAAAAGAAGTACTTCAGAAGTTAAGAGAGGTTCTTCTTAGAGACGATATCATAGAGATTCCAAGTATGAAGAGTAGTGATAGGCGGAAGGTGAAAAACGAGGTTAAAATAATTCAAGGAGTAATTCACAACATCATAAGAAAAAACATATTGATTACGCAACTTAATAGGTTTCTGTATGCAGCGTCATACGTTATTGCTAATCGTCTTGGCTTATTACAGAAGAAAAAGGGAAAAATGAAGGAGAGAAGGCCACACCGGCAGAGGCGGCTTGAAGAAAGTATTAAACGGTGGCGGAAAGACATTGGTAGAATCGAAGAAATAAGAAAAGGAGTTAAACTAGCTCAGAAAGCTAAAGGCGAGCTTGAAAGGAGGTATAGATTGCTGGAAAAGATAACGATGAACGTCCTAAGAATGTTGAAAGAGAAGGTCCACACTGGTAGTATAAAAATTAGAAAGTTTGTTGGAAATGTGTTGCATTTCGGCAGAACAACCTTTTCCGGAACAATCAGTCTCAGCTGTATTAAGAATTAAATGGTATTAAACACGCGGGAAATAACAACACTCCAAATGCAAAAGATGCAAGGAAGTTCTGGAGTGGGATTTGGTCCGGCGAAGGGCGATATAATGAGAAGGCTAGCTGGTTAGGAGAGGTCAGAGAAAGGCTATCAGAAATGCAGCAGATGAAAAACGTTGAGATAATCATCGATGACGTTAAAGCTGGCATATGAAGGATTACAAACTGGAAGGCACCTGGTCCAGATGGAGTGATGGGCTTCTGGTTTAAACAGTCCCCATGCCTTTATCCACCTATAACTGCTACTCTACAAAGGGTTGTAGAGTCGGGATATGTCCCTGATTGGCTTGTGGAGGGAAGAACAGCACTGATTAGGAAAGATCCTACAAAAGGAACAGATGCCAATAATTATAGACCAATTACGTGTCTGCCATTGATGTGGAAACTGTTGACTGGAATATTTGCGGAGAAAATTTATGAAAATCTAGAGAGTAATGGTGTTTTTCCTGATGAAGAAAAGGGGTGCCGGAAAGGCTCGAGAGGTACTAAAGAACAACTACTAATTGATAAATCAATAATGCAGGATGCGAAGAAGAAGAAGAAGAAGAAGAAGAAGAAGAAGTAGAAGAAGAGAAATCTGAGCATAGCATGGATCGATTACAGAAAGGCTTATAACATGGGTCCTCATTCATGGAGACGTGAAACACTATTGATAGTGAAGGTTGTCGAGAATGTGGTAGGGCTTCTGGAGACAAGTATGACTCAATGGAAAACGGTGCTGACAGCAAACAGAGAGGAGATGAGGCAGGTTGGCATTAAACGTGGAATATTCCAAGGAAGTTCGTTATGGCCACTTCTTTTTGTAATGATAATTATGCCACTGAGCATCCTCTTGAAGAGAGAAAAACTGGGGTATAACTTTGGATCTGGTGACAGACGCCTCAACCATCTACTGTTTATGGATGATTTGAAAATATTCAGTAGAAATGAAAAGGAAATGGACAGACTGGTAGAACTTATGGGGACATACTCAGAAGACATTAATATGGAGTTTCGGATTAGTAAATGTGCGGTGCTGGTGATGAAAAGAGGAGTAAAGGTTCATTCGAATGAAATAGTGCTGCCAAATGGAGAAATCATGAAAGAAATAGAAGATACAGGATATAAGTATTTAGGAGTGCTGCAGGGTGTAGGCAACATGAACAGAGAAATTAAAGAAAAAGTAAGGAAGGAATATCTTAGAAGAGATTTCAGTATTTAATTTATGTATTTCTGTTTTATTAAATGCTAGCTTTTTTTCTCGTCCATAAATGTTTATTTATCTACCAAGTTGGTTGCAAAAATAGATTACGAATTTGTACTCATTCTTAGTTCGTGAGAGGGGAATCTTTCACCATACTTTCCCTTAAACACGTCCGTTGGACTTTTATTAAGTAGAATACTTAATAGTTTTTTTTTTAATGGAGAGTAGAAAACGCATTGTGGATGCGTTATCGGCAGCTCCTGTTACTCTCGCTTCTTCTTATTTGTCCCTCAGTCCTCATTTTTTAATGAGTGATTTTTCTGACAAAGGGAGAAGAAAAAGCTGTTTTCTAGGTTGGCAGTATTTTGCGCGAACAGTTGGCAGAGATGGCGGAAATTTTCTGTTTCTATGTCTATCCTTGTAGCCATGTCACTAGTAAGAGTGCTGGAGGTAAACGTTTTGTCTGGGCTGACATTATCCGCCTGATAGTCAGGGACCCGAAACTTGGATTAACCACCAAGGAGGCTGTCCTATCAGCAGGTGCAAAGTACTGGAACTGCTGTATTGCCATTTGGTGAATGGATTCTGGACCATGCAGTAGCTTCTGGTGGGGCCTCTCGATGCCATACTAGTGGGTAATTGTTACGGCTTTACCTTATCATTAGCTACAAATAATAAAAAAAATTCTTCGTTTCTTTTTCTCTCTTAGATTCCCCTCTCTGTCCTGCTCTAAATAAATCTGACGACCTAGTCCACAAATTCCAAAAATTCATCATGACAAGTTTCAAGAAAAAATACACGATTAAACCCGGTTCTCCAACTTCCAACGTAGACCTCTACTACCATGTCTCCTTCTCCAACATCAGGGGTCTACGTTCTAACCTTCCAGAGGTTGAAACCCAATTACAGGAGACTAAACCAGACCTTTTTTTAAAGTGAAACTGGCATTGGACAGGCTATTTCCCTAGAAGAGTTCGCAATTAAAGGATACTCTAACTTAACTTCTAAATCTGACCCCCAAGATCGCCATGGGCATGGAATATGTGCCTATATTAGGGATAACTTTCCATGTGGTAGGGACATCTCCCGGGAAGATCCTAACTTACCCTATATGTGCTTCCGGGTTGCTTTAGCTCACACTACGGCATTTATATTTACTCTCTATCGCCCCCATAACAGCGGAGTTACTATCTTTCAAAGCATATCTGAGAAAATTGACCAAGTTTTATCTGCTTATCCTTCAGCTAACATTCACGTATGTGGTGACTTCAATGTTCACAACGTCGAATGGTTGACCCACTCTAACAAGACCGATGATGAGGGGAGGTTCTGTTATGATTTCTCCATTGCCTATGACCTCACTCAGATTGTTCAGGAAGCCATCCGTGTGCCCGACAATGATGGCCAGTATGCGAGCCTACTGGACCTTTTTCTCACAACTTGCCCTGAACTATGTACAGTTTCTGTTCTGTCGCCTCTTCCGACCACTCTGTTGTATCAATTAAGATAAAAATGAAATGTAATAAGTCCCCAGACGTACCTCTCCATCGTACAGTATATCGATACACTAAGGCTGACTGGGATAGCTTCCGTACATTTATATCTGATCTACCTCTGCATTCCATGTTTAAAAAGGATGTGTCCTCTATAGTATTAGACCTGACGGAATGGTTAATTGGAGGTATTGACCGTTTCATACCCTCGAAAAGGTTTCAGCAAAAAACCTAACAGCCAGCCATGGTTCTCTCCAGGATGTGCTGCTGCCATTGCGCACAGAAATCACTTTTTCCATAGATGTATGAAAACTAAAGCCGCTTTCAGGACTGCCAGCAACCATTGTAAGAAAGTAATAAAGAATGCAAGAGAGTTGTATGCTCAATCTGTTAAGTCCAAAGTAGCTGAGCAGCGGCTTGGTTCCCACCAATTTTGGCAAATAGCAAACAGAATCCTGAATAGAAGCGTGTGCTCCATCCCAACTATTATGAATGGACCTGAGGTAATCTCGTCAGCATCAGACAAAGCCAAACTCTTTGTCAAGAACTTTGCAGCTAATTCTACCCTTATCGATCAAGGCTGCCAACCCCCAATATTTACTCCTGTATCAGAAAACACGCTATGTGATATACGTATATCTGTACGTGATGTTGCCAAGCTAATCAAAAACCTTGATTCCAGTAAAGCAACTGGCCCTGACGGACTTCCAATTATAGTACTCAAAAAACTTCAACCTGAACTAGCGCCCATACTTACAAAATTGTTTAAACGTTGTCTTAAGGAGAATATTTTCCCATCTCCCTGGAAAATTTCATCAGTATGCCCTGTATTTAAGAATTCAGGTGATCGCTCATCCTCCTCTCAGTACAGGCCAATAAGTCTCCTGTGCGTCATGAGTAAGTTGCTGGAATCTGTGTTAAATAGAGAAGTAATCAACCATCTCAACAAAAATAACCTTCTTAGTGACACTCAATATGGTTTCCGTTCTGCTAGATCTACAGCAGATGTGCTTACAGTTATATCTCATAGGATTAGCGAATCTCTCGACGGAGGCAACCTTTCTAGGGCAATTGCTCTTGACATATCTAAGGCCTTTGATAGGGTATGGCATAAAGGTTTACTTCATAAGATCTCTAGCTATGTTATTGCTGGAAACATCTTCTCAATTATTAAATCATTTCTTTCTGATAGGTTCATTAGAGTAGTAGTTGAGGGGCAAAAATCAGAATCTCACAGTATTAATGCCGGTGTCCCGCAGGGGTCCATCCTGGGCCCAACTCTTTTCCTGATCTACATTAATGATCTTCCAAATCACACCCTTACATCATTCGTAGACATCTATGCTGACGACACAACCATTTATGGTAGCACATCTAAGACAGTAAACGACCAAGTTCTCTCCGATTCTCTCTCCTCTGATCTTGAGCACGTAGTACAATGGGGTAAGGAGTGGCTGGTTACTTTTAATGCATCTAAAACAAAGCTTCTCTCTTTACATCATCAACATTCTGATCCACATCTGGCATCAATTGAAATGAATGGCTCTCGTCTTCAGGAGGCCTCAAGTTTTGACAAACTTCTTGGCTTGACCATTACTCCTTATCTTAAATGGAACACGTACATCAAATCTGTTGCCAAGGCCGCTGGAAAAATGGTGGGATCTTTCTATCGATCCGGTAGATATCTCACTGCTGATGCTATTCTCTATCTATATAAGAGCCAGGTACGTCCAAGGATGGAATACTGTTGCCACATCTGGGCAGGAGCTGCTAGAAATGACCTGGTCTGCCTTGATAGAGTTAAAAATAGACTTCGTAGCCTCGTAGGAGATGTCCTTTTCTCTTCCTTGCAACCTTTATTTCACAGAAGAGATGTTGCGAGTTTGTCTCTGATGTATCGTTATTTTCATGGAAAGTGTTCGAATGAGCTTCAATCTATGCCCCCCCTCGTCAAACTTTCACAAGAAACACTCGTCTAGCTGTAAACACTATCAATAATTCCCCCCACTCTTTATCTGTGCCTAAACCTAAACGTAGATTCCATGAACAAAGCTTCTTTCTTAGAACTGCACGCCTGTGGAATTGTCTTCCGTTTTCCTGCTTTCCGGCTGACTACAATATGGTTGTCTTCAAGTCTAACGTAAATAAGTTCTTGATGAGCCGTTCCATATAAGTTATCAACTTTACCAAATTTTCATTACTAATGATTACTATAATGTCCAATTTCTACTGTACACTCTTTAACCTTATCCTTGAGTGGCCTCTTGGCCTTGATAATGTGGTGATGCCTATGTAAAAAAAAAGAATGAAACTAATTGAAAAGTCGAAACTGTATGGAGTAAATCTAATGAAAGCAGTAAATGCATGGGCAATTAGTGTTTTGAGATACAGCGCGGGAATTTTAGAATGGTCTGACAAGGATTTGCATGCCATGGATATCAAAACAAGAAAAGTTTTAGCAATGTTTGGTATATTTCACATTCGAAGTAGCGTAGCAAGGCTGTATCAAAAGAGGAAAGATGGTTGGAGAGGATTGAAAAGTGTAAAAGATTGTATTAGAACTGAGGTGATGTCGTTGAAGGAGCATGTGGTTAGAGGTGAGGAGTGGATGCTTAAGGTTGTGTCCAATGAAGTGGAGGTATGTGAGACCAAGGTTGATTATGTGACACGTATCGATAGAGAAAGGGCAGAGGAACTGGCTAGGAAGAAAATGCATGGAAGGTTCTTCCAGGATATAGCAGAAGTGGCTGAGGAAAAATCATGGCAATGGCTTACAGCTGGGTATCTGGCTAAGAGTACTGAAGCTTTTGTTTGTGCAGCACAAGAGCAGGCATTAGGAACACGATTGTTAAAAAAGTGGTTCTAGGAGAGGAAATTGCTGCAGATTGCCGGATTTATGATAAGACCTCAGAGTCTATTGCGCACCTTGGAGCAGGGTGTAGTGGACTGGCCCAGAGAGAGAGTACCACAAAAGACACGACCGCATTGGACTCCGGATATATTGGGAGGTGTGTAAGAGGGTTGCAGTGAAGTGTGCTGGAAAATGGTTTGAGGAGGTGACTCATGAAGTGAGAATAAGTGAGGATGGCAAGGTGGTGGGACAAAAGTGTCATAACGACCAAGTAATTGGAACATAATCGTCCGGATTTGGTCGTCATTGACAAGGTTTAAAAAAACTGACAGATTGTAGACATTTTAGTGCCTTGGGACAGGAATGTGAGAGAGAAGGAGAATGAGAAGTGGAGCAATTATGCTCTATTGACCTTGGAGATAAGGCGTATACACGGGGTTAAAACGCAAATAATCCCGGTCGTAGTTGGTTCACTAGGAGTAGTATTAAGTCGTCTGGAAGGACAATTGAAAAAACTATAAATCCCCGATGTTTTAGGCGGCCTTCAAACCTCTGCAATTATAGTTACCACCAACATCCTTAGGAAAACCCTTGATCTTTGAAGCTCCTGGTTTGAAGCCGGGATTAAGGGAAATCCTCTGGAAATTAATCCCATCCCTTTCCCGAGAGACATTCATAAGTGAAATCAGAATTATTATTATTATTATTATTATTATTATTATTATTATTATTATTATTATTATTATTATTAATTAATTATTATTATTATTATTATCATTATTAATAATAATAATAATAATAATAATAATTTAAAAAAAAAAAAAAATGTTGTTTGATGCATACTGTGTTTAATTAGATAGTGCTATGCTCCCGGAGTTTTGAGATGGAGGTTATAAATTTAAATTATTTTGATTATTCTGTCTTCAGTTGTATTCACCCAGTGTTACGATCGATGAAAACTGCGACCAACTATTAGGTATAATTCAGTTCTAAGTGACCCTATTTTTGAAATCAAACATTCAATGCGGGCGATTCTTAGACTATAACCGCGAAGTATTTAAGATTTATACGCTGCCATGGCTGACGGAACATAGGAGTGTTATTCTGTGTATTAAATGAAAAAGTTCCGTTCGAAATTCCGTCAAGATTCGATTTTGACAGATAATTCCCGATTTCGAGAGGAAACACCTAAAGAAGGTTGGAATTTAATCGGCCGAAATCTTCTGCGAATATCACTCAAGATGAAAACAGTAGTCTGAATAATGGACATAATACAGCTTAAAAGTATTTATTGTTTATATAGTGTATATTAATGTCTAAACACATACACATGCGCGTACGCACATACACACCACATACACTCAGACATTTCTATATATATATATATATATATATATATATATATATATAGTAATTTAGTAATTTATAAAATATATATGGCGATTAAGCTACACTGAATATTCGGCGTTTCATCCATTCTAGGATTCCTCAGGCTGATGAATCCTAGAGGGGATGAAACGCAGAATATTCAGTGTAGCTTAATCGCCGTATATATTTTATAAATTATTAACTAGCTCTATCTACGTATTGAGCACTTTCGAAGTAAATACTTAAAGTTTACGCATAAATCTATACTTTCGTATATTAATTTTATGTGAGTAAATTAAGTAGTTATATATATATGCATATCCGTACTCTTCAAATTTATGTGCATATAGATGATACGATATATCTATTATCATAAAACAAAAATAAAAATGATGGATGGTGACGTTCAACGTTGCCAAGACAAAGCTTGTTTCTTTTAATAATTACATGAAACCTTACCAACCACCAATAGCTATGGCTAGAGATACTTGACTTCAGGTTTGCAGGAAACATGAGTTGGAATGGATACATCGAGATTATTGCTAAGTCTACTGCAAAGAAAGTGAGCTCTCCCTATCGTGCTAGAAGGTCACTTACGCCTGAATATCCTGTACCTCTACAAAGCCACCATTCACCCGTGTTTGGAGTACTGCTGTCACATTTGAGCTGGTGCATAGTCTCTCGCTCCTGGACAGAGTCCAAAGGAGAGTCGCCAACCAAATAGGTCCCGAACTGTCAGCCCGTGTCCCACCGACGAAATGTTGCATCCCTCTGCCTGTTTTACAAGTATTTTAATGGTAGATACTCTGACGAACTACAAGCCCTTGTACCCCTCGACGAAAATACCCTCGACAAACCCGAGAAGCAGTAAAGTCCCACCCCTACACAGTTAAGATCCCTAGATGTAAGAAAGCCTTTTACTCTAATAGCTTCTTTCCCAGAACTGCAGGACTTTTGAATTCTTTTCCGGTTCCTTGCTTCCCCAACTGTACTGACATGCAGAAGTTCAAATGTAATGTGAACAGACATCTTGCTGCTAACCTCCCTACATAGTAACCCTGCAACTTAGGTCCCTGATAGTAGCCCCCTACATCAAAATGTCAACGTGCATTGTTTGGGGTGAAAATGTAATAATAATAATAATAATAATAATAATAATAATAATAATAATATATATATATATATATATTGGACATACAGTCATATATGTATATATGCATCTATTGGACATACATGCATGCATACATACATACATATATATATATATATTGTATGTGTATGTGCATGTGTGAATATGTCTTAGAAATAAAAGCCTAATATTGTTGAAGTTAATTAAGAACTAAAAACATATGGTCATCGTAAAACATCCTCTTGAATAAAATTGAAGTTAACTCCACCCACGAACAGCTTTTAGTTGAAGCAGGTCAAAGTTGTGCATATTTGAATTTTTAAACGACGTTTTTGATTGATAGTTTCTGCACAAAAAAAGTGAAAATGAAAAGTTAACACATTTGGTTTCTTGACCGGAAGTCTCGTCAAACTCTGCTCTTTATCCAACCAGCTTCAGAATTGGGAAAATACGCCCGTCCCTCTATCCCAGCTTTGACAATGCCTTATTTAAGTTGAAAATAAAAACAATGCCGAAAGCGATAAAACTTTGTCAGATTAGAGATTGTTCTTATTTACTTGTGGCTGTATACGTTATTTCGTATAGGAGGGAAAAGGAAAAAATACAGCTAAAAAAAAAAAAAAAAAAAGAAAAAAAAAAGAACGATGCCGGAAAACCCAGTAATCAAGGCGAACTAGTAGTTTTTTTTTTTTTTTTTTAACATGTTTATTGGTCCCGGTGTTCTCGTTGTTATTATCTGTTAGATAAGTATATTTCACAATTTACTGAGGTTTCCTTTTGTTCCGGAAAGACAGCAGACGTGGACACAAACATTAACGACTACAGAAATTGTATTTTGTCCACTTAAAATAAGTGTTCTTGACGTGAGCCTATATCGTAAAATATCTCGCACGGTTTATAATCTAATAGCATGCAATCTGTCTTGTTGCTCTATTCTTAACGTAAACGTACGTAGCATACACGTAGAAAAGTGCGATCGGAAACGCATATTCAAATAGGTAGTTTCATTTCTTTCTTTCTGTACTTAAACTTCAAGTGTTTCACGATTCCTGGAAAAATAACAGACATCAACTAAGTTAAAAAAAAAACAAACATAAAAATAATTGAAATACAAATAAAGCGAACCCGTTACTAAAAAGGGGAGATAACTATATATAATTAAACAAAAACGCAAAAAAAACAAAACAAAAACAAACAACAAAACAATTCCCATACTTTTCTGGGTAATTGCTGCTTTTAATACAAAAAAATATTACCGACGAAGATTTATTGATTTTGCATTGTATTGAACTCGCAGACCAAATTTGAAACGAAATACATATTTTAACATTTTAATCAATTATGAAAACAATTTTCAAAAAACCTGGCGAACTTGCAAGGGATGGCGTCATCCAGTCTGAGACTTCGAACCAAGTTACCCTCCTCAGGGTTCGAAACCTGAATGAACACGCAGATCTGAAGTTTAACCATCATGCAACCTTAAATGGATTGGTTATCGAAATTGCGACCGTAGACAAAGCAGTGGTAAGTAAACCAACAAATATGAATTCATTTGTTTTAGCTTTTCATATTTGTCATTTGATACGTCATTTTAAATTGAATTATGAATCCGTATTATGTTTGAAATGTTCAGATGAGTGTTTATAACTTGTGTATGATTTCATTGAGTTGTTTGGTTCATCAGCATATAAAAATTTCCCGGGTTGTTTAATTTTTTATTTAGTAATTTTCGAAAAAAAAAAAACCCAACTAAATAAATACATAAAAAATATAAAATAAATAATAAATCATTTTTTATGCTTTTCAAGTTCTTTATATTTTCAAATATTTATCGTGGTTCAGTTATTTTCTTTTTACAGCATATTAACATTTTTCGAGTTGTTTAATGCATAATCCAATAATTTGGAAAAAAAATTATGCTTCAAGTTCTTTATATCTTCAAATATTTATCCAATATGTTTGGTTTAGTTGTTTTGTTTTACAGCTATAAACATTTCCCAGTTTGTTTAATTTTTAATCCAGTTATTTTGAAAAAAACAAACAAACAAAAAACAACAGCAAAACAAAGGTTTTTATGTTTCAATTTCTTTATATCTTCCAATAGGTATCTAATTTTTGTTGGTTTAGTTTTCTTTTTCGACGCCATATCAACCCTTTCCGGGTTATCTAATGCAAATTAAGTAATTTTGAAAAATCTTTTCACACTTCCAACTTTTTATATATTCAAATATTTATAACGGTTTTGTGGTTTTGTCGAACAAAAGTATTGTGTTTGTTTTTAGATTTGCTAAACATAATTGAGTTTTACAAAGGAAAATATAAACCATCACATCAGCATTTGATGCATGGTCAACAAGCTAGTATCTTTAGACAGCTTGCTCTTGTAGTACCAGTGTGTGGTTTAAATTAGTGGAAGACTATTCTCATCTTTATATATTCATAACTTTTCAGCTGATGAAACCTGCGACCTTCTTCATGTGTATCTTTTATAACTTGAAACCCTATCCTAACTTTGGAATATTCCTATCGATCCCAGAAACTTATATTTAGAACTGAAACTTTCAAGCAAATATGTTGTGTTTGTTTTTGATTTGCAGAACATGAATTGGTAGCACTACTGTGTGATTTAGATTATTTGGACGACTATTCTTATCATATCATATCCATAATTTTTTGGTCGATGCAACCTGCGACCTTTTTCATATGTATCTCTTATAACTTGAGATCGTAACATAACTTTGGAATATTCATATCAATCCCAGAAACCTATATTTCGAACTGTAACTTGTATTTAATCCACGGCAATAAATACAAACAACATTACTGGTAGCCTTTACACGATCATGGGTGAAGGAATAAGAACAATCTACCCCAACGGATGAAATGATGGATTCAGTTCAGAATTTTACATAGGTTTGCGGATTTGTCATAAAGATTCCTAATGGCTCGGAGCCAGGATCAAAATGTAGTATATGTTCTGTCTCTAATGAAAGCTGCAGTGCCTTTCTTGACTAAGACAATATTTTTATTTTTGTTCAATCAACATTGACCTTATATATTATTTTGAATTGTAATTCATTAAGATGAGTATTATTTTATGAATAATACTCATCTTAATCAATACCAGTTAAATAATATATATATATATATATATATCCACTGAACTGAATCCATCATTTAATCCGTTGGGGTAGATTGTTCTTATTCCTTCACCCATGATCGTGTAATATATATATATATATATATATATATATATATATATATATATATATATATATATATATATACACACACACACACACACACACACACACACACACACCATTCGGTACGGACCCGCCCATGGAAGATCAGATAATAAATAAACGTGGATTTATGAGACCAAAAAATCCAACCTTGATCGTCCTTCGGGGCCCGTAGCGCAGTGGATAGTGAGGTTGAATCTCTACGGTTCCAGGTGAACATTGTCTGGAGATAGCGGTTTCAATCCTACTCATAGCCGACCAGAGGTTTACTTTGCCAAAACCTGGTGAGACGACAACCACTATGAAAAGAGAGTAATTACTGAGAATGTAGTTAGACGATTCGGAGTTCCTATCCCCTCGCGGTTGCCACCTGACGAAGGCCAGAGGAATATTTGGCCGAAACGTCGTGGAACAATAACAACTAAAAAGATGAGGATAGTAGTCCGTTAATAAGAGTGACCTTGTTTTAAACTTCTCTCGTCGTGGGAAGGCAAATCAATAAGAACCAATAGATTCCCAAAGTTATAAAAATATTGCACTTTAAGACATCCGGAGATTACATCGGCCAAAACGTGATTATAACAACGAAAGTTAAAATTTTAACCCTTTATGGCTTGGTTGAACTAATTCGTTCATTCGTAAATAAATGAATATAACAGCCTAAATAAAGTGGGAATTGATTCACACACGCCTTGTACGTATTAATTGAGTATCTGGGTAGATGCCAAAGAGCTCCATATTGCAACTGTCCATTGCTTACATTCAGTATATTTCATCTAAAATTAACAATAAATATATTTTTAATCTACATCATAATTCAGCTCATAAAGTGTTAAAGATAACACAGCAACAAGCCACATCTGGGCAGGAGCTGCTAGAAAGGACTTGGCCTGCCTTGATAGAGTTCAAAATAGACTTCGTAGCCTCGTAGATGTCCTTTTCTCTTCATTGCAACCTTTATCTCACAGAAGAGATGTTGCGAGTTTGTCTCTGAGGTATCGTTATTTTCATGGAAAGTGTTCGAATGAGCTTCAATCTATGGTTCCCCCTCGCCAAACTTTCACAAGAAACACTCGTCTAGCTGTAAACACTATCAATAATTCCCCCCACTCTTTATCTGTGCCTAAACCTAAACGTAGATTCCATGAACAAAGCTTCTTTCTTAGAACTGCACGCCTGTGAAATTGTCTTCCGTTTTCCTGCTTTCCGGCTGACTACAATATGTTTGTCTTCAAGTCTAACGTAAATAAGTTCTTGATGAGCCGTTCCATATAAGTTATCAACTTTACCAAATTTTCATTACTAATGATTACTATAATGTCCAATTTCTACTGTACACTCTTTAACCTTATCCTTGAGTGGCCTCTTGGCCTTGATAATGTGGTGATGCCTATGTAAGAAAAAAAAAACCTTAAAATATCCTGCGTGTGTTTATAAATGCATACAATAAAACCCTACATAATATTCCGCTTGTTTCTTCCTTTATTAGACCGTAATTTACGCTTTGTAAAAGACCAACTAAAATTTTTTCGACCAAACTGCTTAAAAACTTGGTTTTAAAATGGCCAGCCTGGAAACCCTGAGCAAGAATATTAGAGTAACCTCCCTTTGATATAGCCTTGTTTTCGAATATCATTACAATAATATATGATAATTATTATAATGATGTAAGAAAAGAACTTGTAGTAATATCGATGTGCAGTGCTTCTTCACCGAAAAAAAATCAGTGAAACGTTACGTAAAAAAAGGAATATTCGAAAGAAACAGGGCAACACAAAGAAGAACATTGTCTGCCAAGAAGTGATGGACTTAAGGAGTGCATTAAAGCTTGTCTCTTACAACGTGATTTCATTATTTGTATTGAACTATGTAGCACAAGACTGCTTTCTGAGTATTTATTAGGACTTTTTATTGACTCCCATTTCAGACAGTTTTTTTAAAATTACATTTTCGCCCCAAACAAGGCACATTGCCACTTTGTTATAGGGGACTACTATCAGGGGCAGCAACTACTGGGGCACTATGTTGGGATTTGGGCAGCAAGATGTCGGTTCACGTTGCACTTGAACTTCTGCATGTCAGTACAGTTTGGGAAGCAGGGACCTGGAATCGAATTCCAGAGTCTAGCGGTTCTAGGGAAGAAACTACTGGGGTAGAAAGATCTTTTACATCTAGGGATCTCTACTGTGTGGGGGTGGGATTTAGCTGCCTGTCGGGTTTGTCGAGGGTGTTTACGTCGTGGGGGCATAAGTGTCTGTGGTTCGTCAGAGCATTTACCATTAAAATACTTGTAGAACATGCAGAGGGATGCAACGTTTCGTCGATGGGACAGAGGCTGAAGCTTAGATGCCAGTTCAGGGCCTATCAGATTGGCGACTCTCTTTTGAACTTTGTCTAGGAGCGAGAGACTAGCAGCAGATGCACCAGCCCAAATGTGACAACAATACTCCATACATGGGCGAATGGTGGCCTTATAAAGGTACAGGATACTTTCAGGTGTCAGTAGTTCTCTAGCACGGTTGAGAGAGCCTACCTTTTTCGCAGCGGCCCTGGCAATGTTTTCAATATAATTGTTCCAACTCATGTTTCCTGTGAACGTTAGGCCAAGCAGTTTGAAAGATGTACTCTCAGACAGGGAGTCACTGGCCATTGCTATTGGTGGCAGAGAGGGTTTCTTGTAATTATTGAAGGAAACCAGTTTAGTCTTGGCAGCATTGAATGTGACTATTCATTTATGTCCCCATTCCACTACAGATTGGAGGCCATCCTCTAGTGTTTTCTTTAGTTATGTGTTCATTTGTTTTCCTGTCATGCCTGTTATAGAGCGTGGTGTCATCAGCATATATACCCATCTCAGAGGCAGTTTTGTCAGAGAGGTCATTAATAAATATTAGGAACAATAAAGGTCCAAGGATAGAACCCTGAGGCACTCCCGCATTTATATCACACTGTTTAGATGTACGACCGTCGAGGACAACCTGGATTTTTCTCTTATCTAAGAAGGATTTTATTATGTTAAGTATTCTACCAGTTCTATATTTTCATAGACATTTTATTAACCTTATTTTTGTTACGCATTTTTTATTTTTCTATGAAAAATAAAAAAAAATGTGTTCTATCCAGAGAAGGATCTGCCTTACAAAAACATTTTTTGATTCTATATATTTCTAATTCCCTAGAATTCCCATTGTAAATAAAAGTTGTCAGATTTTTGCCGCATCGAATTTGAGGAAATGTTTAATTTATTATGCACCATATTTGTCTGCGATCGACTTTAACAAGTTACTCTTCCTAATCTTTAACCTGTCAACGGGAATGTTAGCTGTCCACTATGTAAATTCCATCTAAATATTTAAACCTCGTCGTTCACAATCTATTCAAACAGATTTGTTACAAAATTACGTACTTTTTAATAATGCAATAAAATATCAGGTCTTACGTCATAACTTCCGAGGTTCACGGAATTCTTAACGCACTTTAAATAATGAACAGATGTTGTTTGGTTGTAATTTTTACCCTAACCGAAACCAACACTAAATTAACCTTCACCTAGTCCTAAACTAAGTTTAGTTAAACTTTGTTAAGTCGATCTAGTTCGGTTCTTATTATGTAGAAGCCTCGGAACTTGATTAGGTTTTCTCCGTTCCAGCTTACAACATTACTGGAACTTTCCGGATACCTATTATTATAAGCACCAATAATTTTAAATTCGATATTCATAAACAATATAATAAGATTTCATTTTGTGTTGTTTTTTAAATTTAAAATTTTGTCATTTAAAAGTTTCTGAATCGATGATCAATATAATAAATATATTGCTGGTTGGATAATACTAGCATAAAAATCTGTAAGTAAAGTATCTTCACGCGCACACACACACACACTCACACACACACACTCACACACTCACACACAAACACACACACATACACACACACACACACACACATATATATATATATATATATATATATATATATATATATATATATATACTGTTATATAAAGTCACTTTGTGCGTGAGTCTATTCTTCATAGATTCCGAAGAGACTGAGTCTATCTTTTGCAAATCTCACACAAATCTAATTTATATGCCTGACAGTGTTCTTAGATATGTGTTCTGCAGAAATTTATACGATAAGTATACAAATCGAAAACATCCGATCATAAAAATATGCGGTTGGTGCAAAAATAATGTCGTTTTGTGACGTTCAACTTCAAAAGATTATAACTCCTTTCATAATAATCTTTATTAATCGAAATAAGAACCATTAGAATTAACACATTTTTGCCAACGAGAAATAAGTATATTTATACCATTAGCGTAGAAATCTGGAGTTCTGGACGCGATGAAGTCATTGAAGGTCGATTCGGCATTATCCCGGCTTTGGAAGCATTTTTCGCGCGGGAAGTTGTCATGATGTTTGAAAAAAGTGATTATCGGTGGGCGAGAGGTCCTGTGAATATGGCGGATGAAGCAGAGTCTCGTAGCTCAATTAATTCAGCGTTTCCACGATCAATTGACCAACATGCAAGCAATCATTGTCATGGAGGAGAACATTCCCCTTCATATTGACCAATCTCGGGCACATACGTTAGAATTTCTCGTGCACTTTGTCAATTTGTCGGCAGTACTTTTCCGCTGTAATCGTTTTGCCCGGTAGATGACCATCAAACAGTAAAACTAACCTTCGGGAAGTATTGTGGGGCTTCTCCAGCATCAAACCACTATGTCGAACGTCGCCGGTTATCGTACAGGATCCACTTCTCATCACACGTCACAATCCGCTCGAGAAATGAGTCGTTTTTGTTGTGCAGAAGGAGCGTAGAAGACGCCTCAAAATGGAGAACATTTATCAAACTTTTTTGACTTCCCTATTTGCTTTAAATGGTGGAGGACTGTTGAGTGATCAACCTCGAGTTCAAGAGCAACTTCTCGTGTGGTTTTACGAGTATCAGCGTCATTTAAGGCTTTCAAAAGTTCCTTATCAAACGCAGTCGGTGCGGCTGAGACCCGTCTTCATCTTCGAGGCTCTTATCACCATTATGAAGTTTCCTGAACCAACGTTGTGCCACACGTCTGTTAGAGGTTGTGGGCTAAACGCATTATTGATACAGGAGCTGTCTCGGCAGCTTTTCGATCTAGTTTGAAATAAAACAAGAAAATCGTGCGGATTGGAATTTTGTCCATGCTTTCGAAAAGCTTGCAAAAAATGAATGAAGAGATTGAAACGAATAATACAACTCGATAGAGCAAAAAAAAAAAAAAAAATACGCGCTTGAAAAGGATATATAACATGGCTATATATATATATATATATATATATATATATATATATATATATATATATATATATATATAAGTGAAAGTGGCTGTGTGTGTATCTGTGTATCTATGTGTCTGTGTACATTTCCCTACGCAATAACTGTCAAATTTTAGTCTACAGACTCGAAATTTGATATAGGGGTACTGAGATTTGAGAAAATCGATGCGATCGGTTTTTGGCCAGAAATTTGGCTATTAAGGGGTCAAACTTCAACGATTTGACCTTTGAGAACTCTACCAAACTCCTCCGACAATTTTGGGTCTACGCACTTGAAATTTTAGATATAGGCTTCTTGGACATGGATCTAACTTAATAACTTGCTTTGAGCCCAAAACAATAAATTTTAAGGGGTCATAATAGGGGTCAAAGTTTTTTAAAAAATGACCTCTGCGGTCTTTTCAGAATTACTCAGACAATTTCTGGTCTAAATATTTAAAATTTTACATAAAGGATATTCAGAGATAGGGCAAGCTTTTTCATCAGTTGGTTCGAAAATTTTTAGTTACCAATATATAAATGTATGTATGTATGTATGTTTGCATGTCTGCCTTAAACTTTCAATAGAGGCGACGGATTTTACCAAGATCAGTATCGTTTTAAAGTTCGATCTTTCATACGACAAATTATGGATGAAAACGAATAATTTTACGTGGGAATATTTTACGTTACACTGGCCAAAGACGATAATGAAATTTCAGAAAATTCTTCTTTTGTTTTTAAAAACAAAAAAGAAGAGATTTATTATAATCTGGATATATAGCTCAGTAGTAAAGCATTCGACTACATATCGTTCAAGTCCAGGTTAACCTTACCATTTCATTCTCTATTTTTTCTAATTAATGAGTTCATTTTACGATGAAAAAGAGTACCATTTAAAATCGCGACAAATCATTTCTTCGTTTGCATATTTTACAACTAAACATTAACCAGAAGTGACTTTTCCAGGGCATCCATTCTTAAGCCCAAATATCAGCTTACGTGATATTGTAAGCAAACACAGACTGAATTTGGTGAAATACATTATCATTATTATATTTTTATTTATTCATTAATTTTTTTTTTTTTTTTGCGAATTCGTCCATCGGGTAAATTATTCCTCGAAATATATCATAATCAATAGAAGATTGATCCTATAATAATTAGGGCCATAACAACGGCGTATTCTTTTCATCGTTTTAACTTTCGAGTATATATCCGACACAGACACAATTAATCAACAGAGAAACACATCACTCTACATAAAAACATTTAAGATATCAATGGATATATACATGAGAATCAAAACAAGGAAAAGAATATGCTGTTGTCATAACCCTTATAAGAATACATACGGAATCTACATAAATTAAAATATTAAGCGGATTGTATGACCGGGAAATACCGGGCCGCCACAATACCGGGTATATATATATATATATATATATATATATATATATATATATATATATATATATATATATAGTCATCCACATACAGTACTGTTTCGCTGTTTCATAGCTCATCAGTGCGGCTAGACAAGCAACTTCCTCAAGCCAGGATCGAGACCCGACCACCCAAATGACAGACTTCTCACCATTACGCTGTACGGCTGCTGCTGTGTGGGTAATGAATACACGATATATATATATATATATATATATATATATATATACCGGCTGGCTTGTGTTTATATATATATATATATATATATATATATATATATATATATATGTATATATATATATATAGTCATCCACATACATTACTGTTTCGCTGTTTCACAGCTCATCAGTGCGGCTAGACAGGCAACTACCTCAAGCCAGGATTGAAACCCGACAGTCAAGGTTCCTAACCACTACGCTATCGGCGGCTGCTGAGCGAGTCGTGAGTTTAACGATCTTTTGACATCGTTCGAACTACTTAAGCTCGATTTGTTTACACAAACAGCATCGCTTTATACGCTAATAACAATTCGTGTATCGCTTCTCAATATGCTCAACTCAAGATTGTGTGTGTGTGTGTGTGAATATTTCTTAGTTGTGTGCTCTAAAAATTGATACGTTACCATAAGAACAGTTGAATAAGTTTCAATATAGATGAACTATTTCAAGGTATCTAAAGCCAACGTTAAGGTTTTTCTTGGTTCAATCTGGGATTACCACATATATTATTACTTAGGTCCAGAAATTAGCCGCAATATGTAAGAACGTGAACAAAAGGAGATTCGTTGTTTTGTTAAAGACATTTTACTTTCATATAACAAAATAAATAAATAAATAATAAAATAAATAAAATAAAACAAATATTATCCCAGCGCCGAAAAAAAAAATTATAATTTTGTTTTGGATTTTAATAATTATTTTTAGTTGTATTTTTATTATTTAAAATAATTTATTTTTAAATCGTTCAAATTCGTTTAGAATAATTAAATATATTTGTTATTTTGGATGAGGTATGGAATAAGTCCACCGAAAGCTAAGAGACTCAACCGGGACATATTCCCATCAACACCGGTTAACTGCCAACGAGTTGTTCTCATTCGTTGATTTGTAACATAAAGGAAAATATATTTAAAGAAAAATGGAGCGAATATTTTCAAGCGCCCCCTGGCCTTCTTGGCCCGGGAGTGAAAGATCAAAGTATTTGTTCTTTCCCTTCCCTCGACACAAATTAATTAATGCATCATCATTATTGTTTGTTTGTTTTTTGTTGTTTTTACACGTAAATAAAAAAAAATGTTCAAACAATGGTGTTCTAAGTAGGACGTCCCCAGTACGAAAGGGTGAATGCGGTATTATTGTGAAAGGAGATACTAGCTAAGAGAAATTTTTGTTTACTGCTGGAGTGACAAGAATGACCAACGACCCCCATTTTCCCCCTTTTGAGTTGATCTTGTGCCTAAGGTTTTTCTTCAGTTGAAACTTACATTGTAATTTTAGCTTGAATAAAGAATTTAATACCTCAAAGTGTAGTATCTGTTCTGTAGATGCTGCAATCAAAGGGGCAACCCCACATATCAGACCATTGCTCTTGAACCAATCAGTTATTGGTCAATGTAGGGGAAACCCTTCATACCAATTATTACTATCCAGTTTCCCCACCCCAGGGGGAGCTGGCCCCTCTCCCCTTCACTCTCCATATAAAAAAAAACAGCCATATACCTCATTTGCTCAGTGGGGAAGCAAATAAATATAAACACCACTTATCAGACCATTGCTCTTGAAGCAATCAGTGTTTGGTCAATGTAGGGGAAACCCTTCATACCAATTATTACTATCCAGTTTCCCCACCCCAGGGGGAGCTGGCCCCTCTCCCCTTCACTCTCTATATAAAAAAAAACAGCCTTATACCTCATTTGCTCAGTGGGGAAGCAAATAAATATAAACACCACTTATCAGACCATTGCTCTTGAAGCAATCAGTGTTTGGTCAATGTAGGGGAAACCGTTCATACCAGACAATTTTGACCCTGTCAGAGTGCCCCCTTGGGTGAGCTGGTTCCCCCACCCCCACATTAAAATGACCTTGTGTCTAATTTGCTTTCGTAGAGAAGCAAGTAAATACAAAACGGAGCGAATATTTTTATGTTGGGTGCGTTTTTTTCTAGGGAGGGGATTCTATTTATAAAACAAAATACTTTAATAAACGTTGGGAAAGATCGTTTGGATGTTCACCTTTCCTGTCTTCAATCCCTCCAGACATAAGCAATTTTTATGCGTCACATATTGAATCTTTAGTTTTATTTGCGCATCTTGCAATAAACAAACGAAACATTGCAGACTTTCTAAACTTTTATAGTTTTTTTTTCTGTAAGCAACAAGTATAATCACGCGAAATAATGTTTAACAAATACATAAATTTACCGACAATAACTTTTATTTTAAACATATTTTATTTGCTTGCCCCAAAGGAATTTTCTGATGTCTTTCATACCACAAAAATTCCTTCAGATAGAAATCTGAAATATTTTACAACCAAGTATTGATTTAAAACGATTTCAAAAGCTTTCTAATTTTTTAATTTTTTATTCAATTTTCACCCCAAACAAGACACATGGCTACTTTGAAGTAGAGGGCTACTATCGGGGACATAAGTTGCAACGGTATTATGAAGGGAGATGAGTGGCAAGATGTCTGTTCACATTACACTTGAACTTCTGCATGTCAGTACAGTTGGGAAAGCAGAATCCCGGAAACGAGTTCCAAAGTTTAGCAGATCTGAGGAAGAAACTATTGGAGTAGAAGGCTTTCTTACACTTAGGGATCTCTACTGTGAAGGGGTGGGATTTAGCGGTTGTCGGGTTTGTCGGGAGTGTTAACGTTGAGGGGGTACAAGTGCTTGTAGTTCGTCAGACCATTCGCCATAAAAGTACTTCTAGAACAAACAGAGGGATGCAACATTTCGTCGATGGGACAGAAGCTGAAGCCTAGATGACAGTTCAGAACCTATCAGGTTGACGACTCTCTTTTGAACCCTGTCAAGAAGTGAGAGACAAGTAGCAGATGCACCAGCCCAAATGTGATAATAGTACCCCATACATGGGCGAATGGTGGCTTTATACAGGGACAGGATAATTTCGGGCGTAAACATTTTTCTAGCACAGTAGGGACAGCTTACCATCTTCGCAGCAGCCTTGGCAATGCTCTCAATGTATTTATTTCAGTTCATGTTTTCTGTGAACGTTAGGCCGAGGAGTTTAAAGGAATACCTTGATTTCTACGATTCACAATCTAACGTCATGATTTACAGTATAGTCGGAAACTCTCAAACCGTTCCTTACCTCTAAATGATTTTCCATCTATCGCATACTCCATGCTATTAAATTATAATTTAATATTAAAAAAAGAATCATTACAAATATTTTTAGTTTTTAAAAATATTTAAAAATGAAGTAATTTACTTTTTTTTTTAATCAAAGCAGATAGCCTTTTTTTTGGTACGCCAAAGGTTTTATTTGTATTTCAACAATTACATGTATTATTTTGTCAATATTAAATTAAATATAAATTGCAAATTCGTAGATAATTACCACATGAAAAATAATTTAACAAGATGGACACACGTTTATTAATAAGGTTTGTAAACGAAAAGAATACATAATTTAACAAGAAAGACACACGTTTATTAATAACTTTTGTAAATGAAAAAAAAAAGAATGCATTAAAAATGAATATTTAATATATTTTATCAAATGCCTAAAAGGAAAATAATAATCGCAGAGAATGAAATTTTAAAATGATAAATTACTCGATAGACACCATTTCTGCGTTCGTTTATTAAAAAGTTGTGTTTAAAAATGGAATGCTCCACCGATTAAAACTGGACCTGACATAAAATAGGCACGGCCAAAAAAGTGAAAGAAAAGTTGTTTTTTAAAACGAATTCAAAATTATTATACTCCATTATTCTGAAGCAACTTTTTTTCCAGAAAGATAAAAGCCTGAATTTTATCATATTAAAAGCAAAAGATATAAAACTTTTCCAACTATCTTTAATAGAATTTTAAATTTAAAATCTTCCAAAACCACACCATTCACCGTAATTTTTGTGTCCATCGCTAAAAAGTTAAAATACCTTTTTAACAGATTTTTTTTTTAACCAAATATTTGTTTTCGTCTAAATATGATTTAGGATGATTTGCTATAAGAATATGCAAAGATATTATAACTATCTGAATTTCAAATAATTCCAACTTTTTATATCACTCTATATATTTGCGTAGCAAAATAAATCAAAAAAAATAAAAACAAAAACAGAAAACAAAATATGATGATATTTTAAAATTACGTATAGAGTCCTGGAGGGGACAAAATAAACTATACTCATTTATTTTTAACATTTGATTTGACGATTAAGTAAAGGGCTTAATTCTATTTTCATAAAATATATATATATATATATGTATATATATATATATATATATATGTGTGTGTGTGTGTGTGTGTGTGTGTGTGTGTGTGTGCGCGTGTGTGTGAAAAACAGCGAAACAGTACTGTATGTGGATCAGCATAATGCTCCCTATCTTGGGTTGAGCATATTGGGAAGTGATATACAATCTGCCATTAGCGTATTAAGTGACGCTCTTTGTGTAAACAAATGGAGCGGAGCATTTGGACGATGTCAAAACATCGTTTATTCATTGCCCTCTGAGTAGCAGCCGTATAGCGTAATAGTGAGAAGCCTTGACTGTTATTTGTGCGGTAGGGTTTCAATCCTAGCTTGAGGCAATTGCTTGTCTAGCCGCACTAATGAGCTGCGAAACAATGCTCTTTTTGGGTGACTATATATATATTTGTTGCCTACATAAACCCCGAAGTTAAGCAACGATGAAGATGGCCATTACCAGATGGGTGACCATATTGGTAATGTAAGGCATCGTATGTGTTGAAAATAACACCTGCATCGTATACCACCGTAAGGCCACCAGATATGAATAAACAAAAAGAATGCCGAATGAAATTATAGTATTTTTAGCAAAATGCGCATTAATTTATCGATTTTTTTTTTTGGTATAGATTCTTTGGAGTATTTCCTATTTTAATGGTATATAAATAATACTGGGCTCACTAAAAGCAACTTATTAATGTATTTTTCAAAGATTGAAAAGTAGTGTTTTTCGCGAAAGTAATACAATTTTTGTTGCTAATCCGAAAGATAATTATTATTAACATATTCAACAAATTTCACACTTCCAAACGCAAAAGATGAAAAATAAAACACATTCAAAATTCAGATGTTCATCCTTAAAATCTGATATGTGCGCTGTTGTTTTTTTGTTTGTTTGTTTTATCTACAATCCTCACCCTTCCCACAATACAATATATTTTGCCCAGTTTCGGCTAATTATTTTAAGCATATTTGCACCAAAAATAATGAACTGGGGTTGTAAGCGTATCTATATATATAAAAATGTAAATGTTGGTTCGTTCTAAAATAATAAAACCCTATTACTACGTTACCAATTTATTTGAAATTTTCAGACAACCCATCTTTAGAGTCGAGGTATGTTTTTATGTTATTGAAATAAATTTACCTCGCGAATTATTAAAATATTAAATAAAATAAATATATTTTTTAACCGTTACTGCGAATCTGTTCTGTTGTAAAACTGAACTTCCGGTTCGATTCATTTCACAGCCACGAATTGACGAAAGATTTCATTTTCTGTTAACTCGATAAGTAAAATAAACAAAAAAACAAACTTACTGATGCAGAGAGTGATCCGTGCTGAAATAATAATGTTATTATTTAAAAGCCATTCTTAACATGGGGAAGGGAGGGTGTTTTGTACCTATTCTGTACTTTAACCTTACAATTGAATAAAAACATATCATAAAACTTTAATTAAACGTGGAAAACGATTTTTAAAAAATAGCGCGGATCACTCTCTGCATTAGCACACACACACAAAAAAATAAAAATAAAAATAATAACCCCATATTTTAAAAATTTAAATTCATTTATGTACTTACCAATTTTTTAAATTTTATTTATGTTAAGGCTTTTCACTCATGAAACATTACGTTTTAATTGTTTAGTTTATTTTCACGGCATTGTTTACATAAAAAAGTTTGTTTTAACTTTTTCTAAACTGTTTCATTTTTACGACATGCCTCAACGTATTATAAACACCCTACGCCCATGTTAAAAAAACGCCCTTCCATAAACCTCGAAAGCCGTTCTTAACATGGGGAAGTTAGGGTGTTTATAATATGCTGGGGTGAGTCGTAAAATTAACGAAGTTGCTATCTATTATTTATTGCAAAAATTGCTTGAAATTTATTTATTTGACAAAAAAAATTACGGGTTTGTATTACTGTACACATAGATTCGAAAAAGTTGTCAAAAAACAAATATATAACAAATAAATGTTATCAAAGGCAAGATAAGTTACTTTTCTACCAAACTTGATATATGTATGTTTTTCAAGCTGAATAAACATGTTACATTGAATGAAAACACGAACAGTATTTTTTTTTTTTAATTACATTTTCACCCCAAACAAGGCACATTGCCACTTTAATGTAGGGGGCTACTATCAGGGGAAACATCTACTGGGGTACTATGTAGGGATTAGGGCAGCGAGATGTTGGTTCACGTTGCACTTGAACTTATGCATGTCAGTACAGTTGGGGAAGCAGTGACCTGGAATGGAATTCCAAAGTCTAGCAGTTCTGGGGAAGAAACTACTGGAGTAGAAAGATCTTTTACACCTGGGGATCTCTACAGTGTGGGGGCGGGATTTTGTAGCTTGTCGGGTCTGTCGAGGGTGTTCACGTCGTGGGGGCACAAGTGCTTGCAGTTCTTCAGAGCATTCACTATTATAATACTTGTAGAACAGGCAGAGGGATGCAACGTTTCGACGATGGGACAGAGGCTGAAGTTTTGATGCCAGTTTAGGGCCTATCAGATTTGCGACTCTCTTTTGAACCCTGTCAAGGAGCGAGAGACTAGTAGCCGATGCACCGGCCCAAATATGACAGCAATACTCCATACATGGGCGAATAGTGGCCTTATAGAGGTACAGGATACTTTCGGGTGTTAGAAGTTTTCTAGCACGGTAGAGAGAGCCCACCTTCCTCGCAGCGGCCCTGGCAATGCCCTCGATGTAATTGTTCCAGCTCATGTTTCCTGTGAACGTTAGGCCAAGGAGCTTGAAAGACGTACTCTCAGCTAAAGAGTTGTTGCCCATTGCTATAGGTGGTAGAGAAGGTTTCTTGTAATTATTGAATGAAACCAGTTTTGTCTTGGTGGCATTGAACGTTACCATCCATTTTTCTCCCCATTCCACTACTGATTGGAGGTCATCCTCTAGTGTTTCTGCCATTACTTTAGATATATGTTCATTTATTTTCCTATCGTGCCTGCTATAGAGTGTGGTGTCATCAGCATATATACCCATCTCAGAGGTAATGTTGTCGGGGAGGTCATTTATGAATATCAGGAACAGCAGAGGACCAAGGATAGATCCCTGGGGCACTTCCTCATTTATATTATATTGTTTAGACGTACGACCGTCGAGGACAACCTGGATTTTTCTCTTATCTAAGAAGGATTTAATTATGTTAAGTATTCTACCAGTGATACCGTAAGATCTAATCTTCCTGAGGAGACCCTCATGCCATACCCTGTCAAAAGCCTTAGATATATCTAGAGCTACCGCTCTGCCCTCTCCCGCTTTGTCCAGTGAATGGTATATGCGTTCAGAGATTACAGTGAGGATGTATGCCGTGGAACGGGCTTGTCTAAATCCATATTGATGGTCGGTCAGAAGTTTAGCATCTGTAAGGTGCTGGACTAGAGCATGGTTAATTAAGGTCTCAAATATTTTGGCAAAAAGTGGGAGGAGGCTAATAGGGCGATAATTTAATGGGTCAGTTCTTTCGCCAGAATTCTTGAATACTGGTACCACAGAAGCAGTTTGGTAGAAAAGTAACTTATCTTGCCTTTGATAACATTTATTTGTTATATATGTGTTGTTTTGACAACTTTTTCGAATCTATGTGTACAGTAATACAAACCCAAAATTACATTTTGGTACTCATTGGGCGTTGAGTTCCATGGCGACCAGTAGAAAAAATAATAGTCGCTCCCTTAGTCTCCCACCTCACCCCGCACGTAACATATTTTATTTACTGACGTGGCCGTAACTAAACGATTATTTGTCACGTTTACAAACATTTATTTATTTATTTATTTAGAAAAAAGTTTTACTTTTTATGAATATTAAAAGAAAAATGGGTACTCATGCACAGTGATCCATGCTGAAATAATAACGTTATTATTTAAAAAGCCATTCTTAACATGGGGAGGGGAGAGTGTTTTGTATCTATTCTGTACTTTAACCTTGCAATTGATTAAAAAACACGATTTAAAAAATAGCGCGGGTCACTCTCTGCATTAGCACCGAAAAATGTTACTAAACATTTATTAATAATTTCTCACTTTTACAAACATTTGATTTTGAATTTCTTTTTAAATGACGACTTTTATCGACTTTTTTTTAATATCCCTCCCCCCAATTATGTTTATTCCGAAATCCGTTGTTAACATGGAGAGGTTGGGGGTGTTTATTCTGAAAGCCGTTCTTAACATTTGTGGAGGTGGACCTAATATGAAAAAAAAACTTAAAAAAAAAAAAACTAAATCATTTACTGATAACTTTTCACTTTTACAAATATTTTTTAATTTACATGCGCGGATGAACAAATTGTTGAATAGTGCGAAAACAAAACATTTAGGTCCACCGCCACAATTTTCTTTTTTAAATGACGACTTTTATTGATAAATAAATTTACTTCTCCGCAACTTTTATTGATAAATAAATCTACTTCTCTGTCACGGGCACTGAACCCCTCCTTTTTTTAAATAGTATTTTCGGGTGGGTATGCTGACAACAAATATCAGTTAAATTTTTCAAATAGCCCCCCCCCTCCAAAAGTGGTGCTTATTCCGGAAGCTGTTCTTAAGATGAGGAGGTTGGGGGGGTGATTATAAGGTGGACCTAATCTAAAAAACAAGTTGTTTATGCGCACATAAGCAACTATGTTTTATTAACTTTTTTTTTTACTTTTTTATTTAAAAAATAGTAAATTTCAATGAATAGAATAATAAATCATTTATCATTAATATGTGTTTTTGGTTTTGTATTGAATGAAACTTTTTTTTTTCATTACAACAACAATGAACCAATTTAAATCTTCCGGTATGCGTTTAAGTGTTACGAAATTATCAATAAATCGTTTAGTTACTAAGCCAACGTCAGTAAATAAAAAAAATGTTACGTGCGCATGCATTAGCCTTGACTGGGGGGGGGCTAAGGGAGCGACCATTAAATAATTAGGCTGGTCGCCATGGAACTCAACGCCCAAGGAGTACCTAAAGTGGCACTTATGCACTTATATTCCCGTGCTATTTTTTAAAATAGTATTTTCCTGTTAAATTCAAATTTTACAATATGTTTTTCTTTTATTAATTTGTTAAGTGAAAGTACAGATAACCCGGTCGGTTTCTAATGTGAGGAAAATCACCTCCCCCCCAAAAAGGAGTACTCTGGATAATAACAAAACATTAAAATTGCCTCAGTCTTGAAAGATTTCTTCTCTACTGAACGAGGAAAAAAACGGTGAAGTGTAGTTCAACTTCTGTTTCTCTCCCCCTCTCTCAATATCTCTCTCTATCCATCTCTCCCTTTCCCTCTCTTAATTTATCTTTCTCTCTATATCACCCTCTCCATCTCTCTTTGAGCCCCATTTCTCTCTCTAACTCCCTCTATCTCTCTCCTTTCCTCTGTTTCATCCCTCTCTGTTTCTAACTCTCCCCCTCTCTCTGTTTATCTATCAATCCCTTTATATCTCTATCTCCTTCTCTTTCTCTATTTTCCTCTCACTGTCTCTTTTCTATCTATATATCTTCCTCCCTATCTGTCCATCTCTAATCCCTCATCCTATTTTAGTCTCCTAAATTAATTACAGTGAATAAGGCATTGTCAAAACATGGATAAATCCTATTTTAGTCACCTAATTTACTGACTGTGAGAATAGAAGTTATTTGGAAATTACTGCTACCTTTAACAGCACCAGAAGTAACTGATAAAACCTTTCTAATTAAATTGATTTTGGCAGCCATTTGGTAACAAAATGACATAGCCTTAGCCCTTGCTGCATGAGGAATACCTGCGAACTTTTCTGCCAAGTAGAAAAATTATTTATTCTACTTTAAAACATTCCATTTTTCAAAAATCTCATGTTCGACATCTCCAAACATCCAATATGGGGAAAAATATTGCAAAAATGCAAACTTATTGTTTAGGATGAATGCACAATGGTGCGCAAAAAATCACTTGAGGCTCTTGGTCGATCCTTGCAAGATTTGCGTGGCAATTTCAGACCATTTGGGAATGCAGTAATATTGCTTGCAGGAGATTTCAGACAAATGTTACCTGTTATTCTTCAATCAACACCAGCAGATGAAATAAATGCTTGCCTCAAATACTCTACTTTTTTGTTCCATGTGAAGACATTAAACTTAACTCAAAATATGCATGTACAGTTGCAGACTGTTCGATGCGCACAAAAACTTTTGCATCACTTGTGGGAAATTGGGTACGAAAAAGTGCCAGCTGGTCAGAGTTAAGGGCAAAATTCTTTGACTTTTAACTTCTGTAATTTCTGTAATTTTATTTCATCAAAAGAATAGTTAGTTTAAAAGGTTTTTGCAGATATTCAAATTATAAGAATTCCATTTGACTGAGTGAATGAGCTATTCTTGCAGGTCAATACAAAGATGCCCATGAACTTAACGCTATAATTAAATGTAAAATTCCAAGTGAGGTAGTCAAATACAAATCCATCGACACTGTTGTGAAAGCAGATAAAGTGGTTAATTATCCAACAGTTATATTTGCCAGGGATGCCACCGCATGTATTGCAACTGAAATTTGGTGTACTAATTATCATGTTGTGAAATATAAACCAATCCAAGCTTTGCAATGGCACATAGCTTGCAGTAAAAAAAAATTAAAAAACAACATCATAGAAACAACAATCTTAACAGGACCTTTCGCAGATGAATATATCTTCATTTTATGCCTCCTATGATTCCACCGGATACATCATTACACTTTAGCAAATTGCACTTTCCAATTTTATTGTCATTTGCAATAACCATCAACAAAGCACAGGGAACAATCTTTACAATTGTGGGCCTTACAGTTACACACTGACTGTTTTTTCACATGGATAATTTATGTTACATATTCAGGAGTCACCAAACCGGAAAATCTCTATATCAGCTAAGAAAATGGAACAACAAAAACTGTGTACCCATGCAAAATGGAAATTTAAACCTATAAGAAACATGCTTTTTCTCATTTTGGAACATTTTCCATTGCGCCAATTTGAGCCACAGCAACGCGTGGCAGGGTACAGCTAGTATATATATATATATATATATATATATATATATATATATATATATATATTGATTATGAAAAAATACACCCTTATAAAGTTAATTCTACACTTAATAATTTCATATTGATCTAAAAATTACTTTAAAATATTATTTTTAAACAGAGACCCGCTCCAAAAATATTAGTTTCTCCTTTCGTTTCGGCCGTGCCTTACATAAACATATACTCCCCACACTTTTCTTTAAATTTTACTTTATATTAAAAACCAACAAATAAAGCCAACAACTTAATTTGCGTAGGTTTGTTTTCAAATGACATGTGCGTTGGCAGTCAACCGGTATCAATTGGCATGTGTCCCAATTGAGTCTCACGGCTTCCAGGGTCCTCATTTCATACTTTATCCTTTATTTTAGAGCTGTTTATAGCAAACGTAGATTTTCTAGTAACACCATAGCGTTTACATTTGCTGATTGATTGATCTAATATTACAAATGTTATAATTTGTGTAGTAGTTATTTAGCACACAACAACGTTAGCAGTTTGGCAACGTGATCTCGTATTACAAATAGTATTATCTTTAAATTTTATTCAAAATAAGTGTCTTCTAAAATGTGTGACAATATTTTTACTTTAAATTTCCCGCTCAAAACTGGAGCCTACCACACGTGGAACAAACGGAATAAGTACTACATTTCGCTTCTCTTCTACTTCGAGGCATTAACTCTCCTCCTGAACACCAAAATGAAGAAAAAAAAACTACGTACCAGACGAAGCTATTTATAGCGAAATATATCGGACTTACAACAATAATAAAAGTAAATAAAATGATTTTATCATTATTTTTGACACTACCCTATATGTGCTTCAGAGTTGCACTTGCCTACACTACCGCGTTCATATTTGCACTCAATGCAACTTTATAATTGTTTTGCACACAAACAACCGAAACTAAACATATACGTATCAAGACATTTCTTTCAAGCAACTCCTCAGACGATAACTAAATCACTTCCGCGGATAAAACCAGGAGCCCACTAAATAGCATTTTCATGCATTTCCCACGGAAACACACACACACGCACACACACACACAAAACACACATACACACACACACACACACACACACACACACACACACACATATATATATATATATCTGTAGAAATATATTATCTCATAATATATACCAATCCTTATTTAAGAAGCTCAATGTAATTACAGAGCAATATAGTGAAGAAATGCCGAAAATCTATATTCCAAAATTCATGATGTTGATCATCTTATAATTTATTCCTTTAATTCAGTTGACATTTACAGTTAATTATTATATCAATCAGTGAATCTATTATCAAAAGAAATAATAACAAAAGGAAATAAAGTGCGATTAGACATGATTAAAATCTGAAAATTGGAAGAGAAGCTGCAAATACCTTTTAATATGTTTCCATTACGCCATTTTGTTTCTATTTCAACATATTGAATTTTGGAGTAGAGTTTTTGTCATTTATTCATTATATATATATATATATATATATATATATATATATATATATATATATATATATATATATATATATATATATATATATATACCAAGTTATAGGTATTCAAGAGAGAAAACTCATGAGTTTAACGAGGTTATTAAGAGTGCTTAATAAAAGAAGACCAAGATATATTTTTATTGATATAGACAAATTTATAAGTTCGCGACACGACATGCTAATTTTTTGGACAGATGGTTGGTTAAAATCACAAGTCCTCGTCAGGCGACTTTAACATTGTCTTCCAAAACAAAAACAAAAAAAAACAGTTCTCAAATCTCAGATATCTCACCGTTTGAGCTAGCGGCAGATTCATGAGAAAGATTTAAAGCGATGAATGAATTTGCGCATGTGAAAAAGTAATAGAAATATATGTCAAGTTGAAAGGAATATTTTGCATTTCAACTTGCCGACATATTTTTGTACACGTTATTCATCCATCTAAACAATTATTTTACACGTTATAAATTATCATTTGTGTATTATTAATGTTTTTCTTGTTAATTTCAGTGTTATAGGACCAGTAGTTTAAGTGTTTATTGGTTAAATATTTTCACGCGGACACACACATCACTGGTTAATAACAAATTGGTTATCTACATTTTTTTCAACTGGTTTAGGAGGATTCTGCCGCACTAAATACAGACGTTGTATTGGTTTTTCTCAATCAGGTTTGAAACTATAGCTTTTTTTTACGTTTTAGTTCACATGTTGGTTGGTTGTTTTTGTTTTACGGCATATCAACCCTTTTTAGGTTATTTAATGCCGAATCCAGTTATTTTGAAGAAATAAAATTAATAGAATATATATATATATATATATATTTTTTTTTTTTCAAGTCGGTTTCTATTTAACCCATAGTTGGGACCCTAACAGATATTATCACTCTGGGTCAAAGTAAACCTGGGAGCAATGGCAATTAAACGGTGGATCCACACTCCTCAAAGCCCGCACGCTGGGGCCTCACTAGCGGATATACTTTAAGGTCATATCCAGGACCTAGTTCACATGTATGCATGTGTGGAGCATTTTTTTTTTAGAAGTTAAATTCCATTTCGAATAACTCTTTTGATTGAAAAATGATTATTTTAATGGCAAGCAGTTTTCTGGTCTGATACAGCTGGGTTATTATGTCGAAAAGAGATCAGTTTGAAGTCATAAAATCTCGGAATCTTCGAAAAGTTTGTGCTCAGCATATACATAGAACGGCCGGCCTGTGCGGGAGGAAATGGTGTCTTGTAAAGAAAGGAAGATCAACTACGATCTTCTGGTGGACAGAAATAGAATACTCTTAAAGCACATAAAAGTTTTGGGAGAGGATGGTGCCTGCTTCACTTACTGTTAGGTTTTTCCAAGACCATGGAGAAGTTCGAAGCTGGCATCTTTCAGGATCCGCACATCCAGCAGCTCATCACAGATACAAACTTCAAAAACGCAATTAATAAAGTGATACTGAAAGCATGAAAATCCTTTCTTCTGGTAGTGAAGAATTTTCCTGACGAGATTAACGTCAGAAACTACGCAGATCTTCTCAACAACATTCTGACTACTTTTCAGAAACCTGAGCTACAACATCAGCGTCAAGATGCACTACCAATTTTTCTTTTTTACATATGGACCAGTTTTCTGAGAACCTTGGTTGAAAGAGTGACAATTATTCAGGACGTGAAAGAAATGAAGACCGGGTTTCAGGGTCGCTGAAACAGAACCGTTATGGATGACTACTATTGGAATATGAAAAGAGAGTCTCTACCGCTGAGCATTCCAAGAGTTCGAAGAAATGGAGGTTACAATTCTGAAACTTGGATAATGATGAAGCAACATGCAATCTACGTGTACTTACCATTATCAATACCTACCATCCAGTTGACAGTAATCGATGTTTCTATTAAGTAATCAATATGTTGTTCGCAAAACATTATTTTTTCTCTTAAAAACATATTTGGGATGATATGCTGACAAAAATCAGCTGATCGTTCCACAAAAAATATAATCGATTGTATTAAAAGAACTAGTTTCTTTTTCAAACCAACTTAGCATAAAAAGCGGACCTGATGGAGAGAAATGGGTGCGATTTCCTGACTTAGCAGTGAAGAAATACGCTAAATCAGTTGTAGAAATCTAGAAAACATGCAACAATTTTCAGATTGGTTGGTTGTTTTTGTTTTACGGCATATCAACACTTTTCAGGTTATTTAATGCTAGAATCCAGTGATTTGAAGAAAACTTTTTTGATAGAATATATATATATATATATATATATATATATATATATATATATATATGTATATATATATATATATATATTATTTTTCAAGTCGGTTTCTATTTAACCTATTGTTGGGACCCTAACAGGTACTACCACTTCGAGTCCGAGTGGACATGGGAGCAATGCCAATTAAGAGGTGGCGCCACACTCCCGAAAGCTTACAAGATGGGGCCTCAACATCGGATATAGTTTAAGGTCATATCCAGGATCACACTTTTTATGATAGTTGACAATAGGAAACTTGTGTACAAAAATACAAATAACATAGAAAACGCAATAGAATTACAATCTCTACCGACCCGCGTACTTATAACGCGTGGAAACTTTTGTAAGGAAAATAGAATTAAGACAATGGGTTTTCCTTCGTAACTCTCTTTTTTCTTCTTTTTGTCCTCGGATATTATGAGCAATGACAAAGGGAGAACAATTGCTTCTTTTTAGATTGGAATTTATTCATCTCACAATTAAAATTTGCCGGTTTTTCTCTTGGAGAAGTATGTCTTGTAAAGCGTCTAACATAAAGTGGCTGTATACCTTACCTGGGTCGATTTACATAAAAAAGATTTTAATTAAAAAAAAAATACTTCAGTGTACGACACACGGAAACTAAGATAGCGACGGAGATTGGAACTTAGCTTTGCTTGATTTCGTGTTTAATTATTTTGCCCTAGTATTAACCCTATGCTAGAATGGCTGTCCCTTTTTCTTTTTTTTTCACAGGCATCGCCACATTATCAAGGCCAAGAGGCCACTCAAGGATAAGGGTTAAAAGTGTACAGTAGAAATTGGACAATATAGTAATCATTAGTAATGAAAATTCTGTAAATTTGATAACTTATATGGAACGGCTCATCAAAAACTTGTTTACGTTAGACTTGAAGACAACCATATTGTAGACAGCCGGAAAGCAGGAAAACGGAAGACAATTCCACAGGCGTGCAGTTCTAAGAAAGAAGCTTTGATCATGGAATCTACGTTTAGGTTTAGGCACAGATAAAGAGTGGGCGGAATTATTGACAGTGTTTTCAGCTAGACGAGTGTTTCTTGTGAAAGTTTTGCGAGGGGGGGGGACCATAGACTGAAGCTAAGTCGAACACTTTCCATGAAAATAACGATACATCTAAACTCTAAACTGTCTCAACTGTCCCTCTAAACTCACTTAAAACCACACACAAGCGCATTATTTAATTATTTGCGCACTGTAATCCTCATATTTATAGCTGTTGTGCATGACGTTTTGCCCAACTATTTCTCTGGCCTTCTTCGGATGGTTCACCATGAAGGGGTAGAAATGCAGCGTCTCTTAACTGCCATAGTTGTCTTCTCACCAACTAATCCTCTGAACGGCTTTGGCTTAGATTGAAACCACTATCTTTAGACAATGCTTACCTGGAACCGTAGAAATTCAACGCGTCTATCCACTGCGCCACGGCCCCCGACGGTTAACTACCTGACGAAGGCTAAAAGAATAGTTGGCGGAAACGTCGTGAAACAACAAAAACTATGAAAATGAGGATAATAGTCGGCAAATAAATAAATAAATAAATACACAGATTACAAAGGATTCCACTAATAAAATAACAACCGCATTAGTTTCACGAAACGAAGCGATAATGTCGGCCGCTCCGTTATTTTACCCAAGTCGATAAGATCGCAGGAACATTGAAATGAATATTTAAAATATCTTTTTCACAGTTTCATGTATTAAAATTATACGAATTCGACAAAGGTATTTAATTTTAATAGACTTGCTATAAATTATTTGCTTTTTATATATTTTTTGATTACGAGTTCTCAACTCCTTACTATTCCGTATCTAACCCAAATATAAATGGCTTTGGTCATGCTCCCCATTTTCAAGTGGACACTGCTCGTCAGATATTCTCTCGTAATAGCACCTAATAAAGATAATCGAAATTCCAAAGTCTAAATTGCTTACAAGTCCTGTTGACACTTGAAGTGCTAGCTAAGAGCCGACACTTATGCATAAAACTGTAGACAGTAGCTTTTATTCTCTGCAATATTCACTCGTTTTAAAGCCGTTTTTTGTTATTACCTTGAAAATGACGATGCTCTATAAAAGAGCCAATACGAGCCCTTAGAAAAAAATGACTTACAAAAACGAGTTGTGACTGACATTAAGAGGTTTATAACGAGCTGTATTAACAGGTCTTATAAACGTTGAACCGCCGTCATATTAAAAATATCAAGTGGTTATCATTTGTTCAAGTAAAAATACAGAAGGTGAGAACTTAAGCCAATTTAAAGTTTGTACGCCTGTGTAATATAGCTCTCTGGTTGCCGAGTCAATATTAAGAGAAGGAGGTCAAAGTACTAGAAATCGTAATTGCTTGTTACGTAACATATCAGGGATTCGTTAGTTGGTTCGTTGGCATTGAGGTTTTACAGAATAAAATGAGAATAGAAAACATGATTCGGTATTTATTTGCTCCTCCATCGATCAAATTAAGCACAAGGCCGATTTTTAATGTGAGGAGTGAAGGGGAAATGGGGACCAACTCCCCGGGGAGTAGGGGAGCTGGATAGTGACAATTGGTATGAAGGGTTGCCCCTACATTGACCAAGGTCTTATATGTGGGGGCAACCCCACATATGGTCTTTGCTTGCAGTATCTGCCGGAATAGATACTACACTTTGAGGTATTTATTTGCTCCCCCACTGAGCAAATTAGGCACAAGGCCGATTTTTAAAGTGAGGAGTGAAAGGGAAATGGGGACCAACTCCCCGGGGAGTAGGGGAGCTGGATAGTGACAATTGGTATGAAGTGTTGCCCCTACATTGACCAAGGTCTTATATGTGGGGTCGCCCCCACATATGGTCTTTGCTTGCAGCATCTGCAGGAAAAGATACTACACTTTGATATTGGCCAAAAGGCCAAGAAAATTGTCACCTTAGAAAAAATTACATGATTCAATTTCTATTTGATCAGAACCAGTTTTATTTTTATTATGCATATCATCTACTAGTTGGCCAGTGGAGTACAACTCCCACGAGTGTTAGGAGCCTTCTATCACGTTAAAAGTGACAAATGTACAACGAGAGAGATTAAAGATGCGCCTCTGCACAACTAATGCTCTCTAGCGACTTTGTGCCCTTCTCTCATTGCTCACCTCCTCTCCTGACCTGAATCCGCCGAATTACTTCGTTTGGTCATACGTCAAAAACATCACCAACATGACCCCTCCACAACACCAAAGCCAGCCTGATGGACACCATCCGCTGCGTATTCGCCGAGCTCCCGCTGGCGGTTGTGGAAAACGCATATCCCAGTTCCGGACCCGTATCGAGACAGTGATTGAGGCTTAAAGCGACTATATTGAATAAATGTGAACTCTCCTACATAATCAAGTTCTAAAATAAAGTTGTAATGTTATTTTCTTTAGAGCGACACATTTATCGTTCAACCCTGCACACTTGTCAACCGTCGTTTTGTTATTTTACTAGTTTAATTCCTGACATGTACTATTACTCTTGCTCAATACTCCTTATATCTTCTAGATCAGTGCCCTCTAATTGATACGGCTTGTACATGTAGGAGAAAAAAGAAGTTTTATTTTTAACTCTTTTTTCTCTAGATAAAAACGAGTATTTTGTTTACTAAGGTCAGTAATCTTTAAATAATCTGTTATTCTTTAGAAGCAACTTCCTATATTAATTCACAGATATTATGGTTTTAAAACCTTTTTAAGAAACTGAATCGGGGCCTTTTTAGCAATTCATAAAAAGCGGTCAAATTCCCGTTGTTGAATACTCTTATGACTGTTGATTGTGATAACCCGTCGACAGAACTTTATACGTACTATTTTGTTTTCATATTAATTTATTTATTGCGGATTATTATTCTCATCTTTCTTAGTTGTTGTTTCACGACGTTTCGGACATCTATTCCTCTGGTGTTCGTCAGGTGGTAACCGCGACGGGATAGGAACTCCGAATCTCCGAACTGCATTCTCAGCAATTACTTCCGTCCACGTTTTTGGCCAAGTAAGCCTCTCGCATCCGCGATGGAGAGGAATAACTGGTGAGATGGCAACAACTGCGGTTGTTTTGACGTGTCAACTACGGATGGCAGTTGTTGCTGAGAATACAGTTGTTACGTTGTCGTATCATAAAATGAGCGTTTGTTGTATTGTCTATTTATAAAGGATTGCGTGTTTGATTATCTTATCAGAGTTAATGTCGTTGTGTGTGTGATCGTCTAGTGGTCTTTCTATTACATATGTTCATATGCTGTTAAGTGTGATTATGTGTGTGGCATGTCATGTATCTTTAACATACCTTCTGCCATTTCGTTGGTCCATCGTAAAATTCTCGTCTGGGAGGGAGACTTGATACGATACCTGTTTTTGGAGACGAAGATTTATCTCACTCCAAGACAAGAAATTGGTTCTATAGTTTTTTTATTCACCTTCCAGATCGATGACAGAAGATTGGAAAGTGAATATGGCCTGAGTTGTTTCTTCTCCTAGGTCTTATTTCTACTACGTCAGCGTTGTTCCCTCCCTCAGCGAAGGGGAGGAGACAACGGCGAAGCCGTCCGCTCTCGTTCAAGTCCCAACCAAATCTCCTCGATTCAGCTAACCTGATCACATGACTCACACGCAATCAAATCAGCTGATCTTGACTTCCGGTCAACGTATCTACACTATAACCCACACATCTCCCTCTTTCTCTCTTTCTCTCTCTCTCTCTCTCTATCCATTCTCTAACACAGTTAGGAGATACGGAGTTCCTATCCCATCGTGGTTACCACCTGACTAAGGCCCGAGAAATTATTAGCCGAAACGTCGTGAAACAACAACTAATAAAGATGAGAATAATAGTCCGCAATAAATAAATTAATATAAATAATACCCATCTCAATAATGAATTCCAATTAAAAATAATATATATATTTTGTTTTCCTTTAAATGATAATTAGAGGACTGGGTTCGAATATCCCAACCAGCAATAATTATCGCTTATTAAATTGCACATTGCATAAGTATGAAACGTCAGTGTGTGTAGATAGGAAAATACTTTATATTTATTAAAAAATATTACATATATTTTGCAGAGATTTAATATGATAAAATTAAAACAACCGAAATAAAGCATTTATGAAATTTAATCTTAAATTGATGACAAATCACGATCCTCTGTATTCCATGTGAAATACTTAAGAGCCAAAATACTAGATTGTAATTACAAGTTACGTAGTTCTCATGAATTACTTGGTTGATAATTGTGTTTTACAACATCGTAATATCATCTTACGGACGTTTATTCCCAACTCATACATATGTGATGAAGGTACTAAATAGATAACACTCGAAATCTCGCAACGCAAAACGACACATAAGTTATGAAAAAAGCATTAGTATGAAATTTTCTATCGAATCTGTTTTGACGTAATAAATCGATTCATACGAATTATAATCCATAATTTTTGTATAAAATCCAAAACATTATTTAATTTAATATAACACAATATCTATTAATTATTCATACATCTTTTATTTAAATCAATATTCTCATTTTAATTTAATACGAGCAACGTAAATAACTTAAATATAACTTCAATATGCGAGTACTTATTTTCATTTAAGTTATATATTTAAGTTATATTTAAAGTTGTATGTAAGCTCCATAGTTAAGCATATTTTTCAAATAAGCATACTAATAAATGCGCCGCCTAGCGTCGAATGTAAGCAAAAGGGGTAGACAGTTTCTATGTCGGAAACGACTCCAGGAAATTAAGCCGAGTTGCTCAATAATTACACACACTAAATTTGTCAATTTAATTCTTTTTTTATTTCAGTTATTAAGAGGAGGGCCAATTGTCAAACTTTCCCTTAAATACGTCAATTGAACTTATATTAAGTAGGATGCTTAATATTGTTATTTTTTTAATGGAGATCAGACAGTGTGGATGCGCCATCGGCAGCTTCCCTAACTCTAACGTCTCCTAATTTGTCTCTAAGTCCTCGTTTAGAACAAGTGATTTTTCTGGCAAAGGGGGAAGAAAAAGTTGTATTCTAAGTCAGTAGGTTGAGAAGGAAATTTTCTTGTTTTATTTCTATCCTTTTAGATAAAGGTGTTGGAGGTAAACGTTTACCTATGCTGACGTTATCCTCCTGATATTCAGGGACCCGAACCTTGGGCTAACCACTAAGAAAGCCTCTCTATTAGCAGGTGCCAAGTACTATGGTTGATGTATTGCCATTTTGCTAAATAGATTCTAGACCTTGCAGTAGCTTCTGGTAGGGCTTCTCGATCCTATATTAGTGGGTAATTGCTATGGCTTTACCTTATCATGGTCTACAAAAAATATTTCTTCACTTCTTTTTCTGCCTTATTTTCCCTTTCTACACTGCTCTAACCAAGTTTTTCGACCTATTCTACGAATCCTAAAACTCCAACATTAAAATTCTTCAGAAGGAATACACGATTACACCCAGAACTCCAACTTCTAACGTAAACCTTCCACTACAATGTTTCCTTCCCTAACATAAGGCGTCTACCTTCCAACTTTTCACAGTTTCAAATCCAAATTACAGCGAGGTAGGCGAATGAATCTGGCAATACATAGATAATCTAAGTGAATGCTGCCTCGAGACTCAGCACATCCATCACATGACTAAGTTAGAAAAACAAATCCAAAACTGTATTATTTGTTTTCATCGAAAGATTATGAGAGTTATTTGTGTAACATTTCGATCCATGTAGCCTTCGAACTTCGTTAGGCATGTTGGTCGCAATCTTGGAAAAGACATCGGCAAACTTACTGACTCCATAGCTGGTTTCGTATTCTTGGAGCTGTTTTTTGTTTGCCGTGGTTTCGCATGTGTGATAAAATTTGGTTAACAAAGAAAAGTAACTCTAATAATGCTTGATAGGGGATGAATTTTTGTTTTTCTTTATAATTAGAGGTTCCCATATACTGCTGATCTCTATGCTCCGTCTCCTTCGTAATATTTCTTTTCTTAGCATATGTGCCGCTTCGTTAAGTGGTCTAACTCTCCAGTTTGCATTCTTGTCAATTGATACGGGTTGTATACGTAAGAGAAAAAACATGCCTGACAAAGGCCGAAAGCTACATCAATCGAAACATTGCACAAATAGCACTCAAGAAGGAAACAATAATCCGATCAAAACAAATAATATAAATAATCAATCTGTTTATAAAAATTTCAGAGCGGTAAGTAAAAAACTACTTCAAATTGATAATCTTTCTCTAAATACATAAAACATTTGAAAGCTATCAAATCTACATTGTGTTTCCATGCGTGAGAACATTGAACAGAAAGTCAACCACAACGAAGGGGTCACGGCATGGAAAAGCAACGATCAGTGAATGAAAACTGGCAACCGCGCACGTATGTATATAAGGTACTTTATTTGATTTGATGTTTAGTTGTTACATGTGTCTACGATTTTTTTCTCAATTCATCTGTTTCCACTATTTTATTAATACCTGATTAGTATGTCCGAAGATAGGTAAATAATCTCTCACTGATTATTTATTTTATCCGGCAAAAGAAAATATCAATAATTATTCTTTTAATTTGTTTCAGAAAGCTGGAGCTGATTTCTCCTACTCTAATGATGGAAGTAGTCTGAAAGCTGCAAAAGGAAGTTCGAACGGTACAGCAAACGGTGCAGTAAATGGTGCAGGAAACGGCACAGCTAAATCAGCTGTCTCTCCTGATGAGGCCGAGAGTAGACCCCCAGATGGAGGCTGGGGATGGGTAGTGATGATCGCAAGTCTTATACTTATATTTCTCACAGATGGAGTGGCTTTTTCCGTCGGCACTCTCTACCCCAGCATTAGAGACGATTTTAATGCTGACAGTGCCAAGGCCTCTCTGGTTAGCTCATTGATCAACGCATTTAGTCTGCTTTTAGGTAACAGGACCCCAAATATTTTTTAATCATTTTCATTTCTTGTAGACAGATACAACATACCCTCTCTCCCATTTACAGTATTTTATAGAGAGGGGAGGGTAAATGAAATGTTGTTTATCACCCTGCATGCCGTATTTTCATATTCATCATATTTTTATTTTTGTATTTTAAATTTTACTTGGTTCAGAAAAATAACTTTTTTCTGAAGATTTTACTATTTTTAGGATGAAAGCATACACTTCTAAGTAGTCAATCATGAATGCGATCGCTAGTGATCGCAGATTACAGTAAATATGTAAGCATTCTCGAAGTAATACTAAATTAGAATATATAATATTCTTAACGTATCTTATAAAGTTCATAAATTTTAGTCGATTAAACAGATAGAAAAGAACTTCCTATATGCACGCGATAAAGCACTACATTTTAACAATATGAAAAACTGAGAAAAAGTTTTTTTTAAATAGCGGAACATGTGGTAATTCCACAGCGGACTCTTTCATTTGTAATATGTTGATTTTAGCATTTTCTGAATGTTCAGTGTAAGTGAAGACGCCATAATATTATTGTACTTTTTGGTACCACTTTGATGCATATTTCGTATATATTACTACAGAGTCAATATATATATATATATATATATATATATATATATATATATATATATATATATACCCGTTCACATACACTTTTTCATGATAAAGTTAGAACCCAGAATAAGATGGAATCGAGCAATTGTATCGACAACGAAAAGGCCAGACTCAAAGTGGGTTTCTATGTACTGCATCTCATCAGTGACGTGCTCCGACATAGGCGCGAACCTAGGTCGTTGCACGCACGAAGTGTGCAATACTGATGACCTAACCGTATGGGTCATAGCGCAATCTATTGGCTACGCCTCGATTTTAATTTTTGTATTTTTATCTAGTTCTATATTCTACTGTGTGACAAGTCACGAGTCCTATACGACTAAGATAGTTACTGCTGGTATACAGGCGGTAGACATCACATCTACAAACAGTAACTGAAATCAGCCGACTCCCCAGACACGATTTCGCAACAACCTATTTGTTGATGGACATCACATGTCTACGAACGATGAATCGCTTTTTCTATATATTTTAGAGGAGATTATATATATATATATATATATATATATATATATATATATATATATATATATATATATATACCTGTTCACATAAACTTTTTCATGATAAAGATAGAACCCAGAATTAGAAACCCACTTTGGGTCTGGCGTTGTCTCTTGGCGATATAATTGCTCGATTCCATCTAATTTTGCGTTCTAGCTTTATCATGAAAAAGTGTATGTGAACGGGTATTTATATCTGTCTATCTATAATTGCCTCTTAATGTCTAATATATATATATATATATATATATATATATATATATATATATATATATATATATATAAGTAACGTGTCTGTGTATCTGTGTGTCTGTCTGTTTGTGTGTCTGTACATTTTCCTTCGAAATAACTCTGTCAATTTTTAGTCTACAGACTCGAAATTTGATATACAGAGTACTGAGATTTGGGAAACTCTATATGATCGGTTTTCGGCCAGAAATTTCGCTGTTAAGGGGTTAAAGTTCAACGATTTGACCTTTGAGAACTCTACTAAACTCCTCCGACAATTTTGGGTCTAAACACTTGCAATTTTTGATATAGGTTCCTTGGACATGGATCTAACTTAACTCGATTTGAGCCCAAAACAATAAATTTTAAGGGGTCATAATAGGGGTCAAAGTTAAAAAATTGTTTTTTTTTTTTTTTGCTCAACATACACCTCCAAACACCCGGGCAACGCCGGGCACCCATTCTAGTCTATATATCTATAAAAGTGAACGTTTCTGTGCATCTCTGTGTCCGGCCTTCTGTCTGTCTGTGTGTCTGTGCACATTTCCCTACGCAATAACTCTGTCAATTTTTAGTCTACAAACTCGAAATTTGATATACAGAGTACTGAGACTTAGGAAAATCGAGGGGATTTGGTTTCAGCCAGGAATTAGGCTGTTAAAGGGTCAATGTTCAACGATTTGACCTTTGAGAACTCTACCAAACTCCTCCGACAATTTCGGGTCTAAACCGTTAAAACTTTAGATATAGGTTTCTTGAACATGGATCTAACTTAATAACTTGATTTTAGTCCAAAACAATAGAGTTAAAGGGGTCATAATAGGGGTCAAAGTTAAAAAAATTGACCGTTTTTTATTTTTTATTTGTTTTTTTTTTGTTTATATATATAATAGTATTTATACGGCATAATCACATAAACAAAGGGTTCTCTTCAGATCTGAAGGTAAGGGAGCTTGAGCCTGGCTAGTATCAGGTGGGTGACTATTCTGAATTTCAGGAGCTGTATGCGTTTTTCACCGATATTGTTTCCATTCGTGTTGAACCTCTGCATTCTACTGATATTTAAGAACCTCGAATCAGGAGAGATGTGGTTAGTGATTGTGCAACTCTTGCTACAAAGATTCTCCGTACAGGTTCTCTTACAGAAGATATTTATAGTCTGTCAAGACTGAAAGAAAACTACAATTTGATATATATATATATATGTGTATGTATGTATATATATATATCATATATATATGTGTATGTATGTATATATATATATCATATATATATATGTATGTATATATATATATCATATATATATCTATGTATGTATATATATATATCATATATATATGTATATATATATACACACACACACATACACACACACACACACATATATATATATATTAATTATAGG
>NC_136495.1:131346764-131369264 GCF_053919585.1 Euprymna scolopes
ATATATATATATATATATATATATATATATATATATATATAAACGTGCATAAGTTCATATAGCTAGCTTTCAAACATTTGTAAGTATAAAACTCTGGTATTCAAAAGTATGTTTGCCTAAATTAATGGATTGTTCAGTTGTATTTTTTTAAAACAATTACATAGGAAACTTTATTCTTTTTTAGGTCCAGTGGCAAGTGTCATTGCTGATTTCTATGGGCACAGGTTAGTTGCTATCAGTGGTAGCGCAATTTCATTGGTAGCTTTTGTAGGCGCCAGTTTTTCGCCAGACATTGACGTCGCCATCATAACTTATGGATTCATGGCTGGTAAGTTGCATTATATGTTCTTAGCAAAGTGAGTGCAATTGGAAAGTGTTCATATAAAAGTATTATGTAAAATAAAATCAATGTTTAATATTCCATTGCCGGTGGGCTCCTATAGCAACATATCTCAACACATATATTCAACATTTCCGTCCTATAATATCAGAGTATGCGATCATCCAACATGTTATTGAACCCTATCTAGGTTCATTTTCAGTACAAAATACTAAATATAACATTGCTTTGCATCTTTCTAAGCATGTAACAAAATAATCTATATATATAAAAGCGAAAATGTATGTATGTATGTATGTATGTATGTACGCTTTTCCTCGATCTCCACAAAAGGCTTCTTTCAGAGAAGCGCTCGCTCGCTTCGCAACTTCTTAAAACTTTTTATATCATCTATAAATTGTAATATCTCAGACTTAACCACGGAGCTCGCCTGTCTATTTAATTTTATTGATTTTCAAATGTTAATTATTCCACATTTCCTGCATCGGCACGCGTTACGAGTGGTATAAACAGGGAGCGGGTTTTTAAAAACAAACAAATCGATTTTTAAACTGTCCCGCACAAAATGCTAACTGCTGAATACCTATCGGCGTCACGTCAATCAAAAACGCGCACCTGATTTTTTTCCACACTTTACTATTTTCCAACTGCGCGTCGTCAAGGCTTCGTTTTTTTTCACGGGCACCTGCTTTTTTCACGGTTTTAGGCTTAGGGTTTTTTTTCTCACACACCTACAAACACTCGGGCAACGCCGAGTGCCCCTCGCTAGTCACTATGAAACCTCAGTTCTCACTTCATATATTAAAATAGATTTATCTTTATAAGTTTAAATTATTTAATATTATTTGTCTTAATAGATTAAATTAAAAAAAATTGAATATATATAATGTTGTTTATGCAAATTTAATAATTTTGCTAGTTTATATTAAGATGGTCAAAATGACATCAATTTACCTTAAATTATTCATATTAACATTTTCTTTTATGTAAACAGTATGGTATGATTTCCGATTTAACATTAAGTAAGTTATTTTTAATATTCATAATGCACAATGTCTCTGGTATATAGAGCTGATGATTTTTACATCCACATGTCTGAGATCTCTTTTGGAAGAATTAATTGAAATATCCAATTTGTTGATTTTTAATGTAGTAATGTATTTTTAAGGAGAAATTCATCTATATATCATTATTAAAATAAATAAAATTTTAATGTAATGGATCATGCACAATTAAATGTATTATTATTATTATTATTATTATTATTATTATTATTATAATTATTATAATTATTATTATTATTATTATTATTATTTGAATCGCAATTGCATTTAGCTTTTAATTACAATTATTAGTTTTAATTTAGAGTATCAACTGTATTACGTTTCATTTTAAATAACGATGTGTTCTAACAATTTCGATGGTAAAAGAGAATATTTTCGAAACAATGCTATGTATATTTTTTCCGGGTAGAGGTAGTTTTCGTAAATTTCTTCACGAACAGAGCTATTCCATTTGTTGCTGTGTACTTTTTATGAACATTTCCCTACGCAATAACTCTGTCAATTTTTAGTCTATAGAATCGAAATTTGATATACAGGGTACTGAGATCTAGGGAAATTGATGTGATCGGGTTTCGGCCGGAAATTCGGCTGGTAAGGTGTCAAAGTTCAGCGATTTGACCTTTGAGAACTCTACCAAACTTCTCCGAGAATTTTGGGTCAAGACACTTGAAATTTTAGATATAGGTTCCGTGGACATAACCTGATTTGAACCCAAAACAATAAATGTGAAGTGGTCATAATAGGGGTCAAAGTTTAAAAAAATTGACTTGTTTTTTCTTTTTTTTTTTTTTTTGCTTAGCATACACCTCCAAACATCCGGGCAACGGGCCGAAATGCTAGTATATATATATATATATATATATATATGTATATATATATATATATATATATATATATATACACGGTTTTCTTTATATTTTTAAATTCAATGTCATGCTATTAATTTTATATATGTGCTTTTATTAAAATTTTTCTCTCCTTAACAGGAACTGGTTTCGCTCTCATGTACGTCAGTAGTGTCGTGGTCGTTGGCTTGTATTTTGATCGTCGCCGGGCGTTGGCCGTCGGTATCGCCTCTTCCGGTTCAGGAATCGGAATATTTGTCATCTCGGCCGCTACTGGGGCTCTGCTGAAGGTCATGAGTTGGCGTTCCATCTCTCAGATTGAGGCTGCGTTAATGGTTTTGGGAATCATATCCGGAATCACGTTACGTCCATTACCCGATGGTACAGGCCAGATAGGCAAAAACGCACCGAAATCCAAATGGAGCATCTTCATAGACAAACTTGATGCCAAACTATTTAAAATTATAGCTTTCAATTTAATTTGTTGCGTCTTTATTCTTGGAACAATTGGTAAGTTCTTCCGGTTTTCAACTTCAACAGAAAATGTTTATAATACGACAGAGTTTTAATAAACTTCTAATAGTCTGATTTACAAAAAAAAAAAAAAAGATGTCGGAAAAGCAATATATTGTGGTGGTCTTCAAAAAATTAAAAAAAGGAGACCACTTAAATATACACAGTCATTTATTTTAATTTTTTCATAATGTATCTTTTTTCTGTTATTTTAAAATGTTATTTTATAACTAGCAGGATCCATTAACCGCCATTGCCCGGTGGAATCATGTCCCCTCTCGTAAAATGTTTAAGTAAGGCTGTTGTTGGTATTACCCAACCCACAAACTACTCACGTCAAGACTAGCTTTTGGAATAAACAACCAAACGTCCTCATGGTGAGAATGGCTTTAGGAATGAACACACCCAAATTTCCCTGTTAAGAACAGCTTTCAGAATAGACACCCGATTTTTTTTTCTGCCAAAAGTTTAACATTAATAATCTCTGTCATGATCCCCGCGCGCAAATACGAGGAACCAACCTGGAAAGTGTGGGTGTATAGTGTCATAATAAAAGATGCGTGTATAGAAATATATTGTGGTTGTCTCCAAAAAAAGAAGACCACTTAAATATACAGAGAGTCATTTTATTTTAATTTTGCATAATGTATCTATTTAGGAGTTGTTTAAATATTAAATTTTAATGTCAGATCTGCTAATTTTTATTTCTAAAGTAGAAGTACTTAACTATTTACTGGTTGTTCCTATTTACAATGCCTCCCCACGGGACAGAGTTAGACACCAGGGTCGTTTGTTAATGTGGAGAAAAGGAACAAAAATAAAAATTGTCTCAGTCGTGAAGGATTTTTCCACCACTGAAAGAAAACAAGAAATTGAAGTGCAGCATCTGAAGAACAGATACTACACTTTGATCTTGTCCCGAAGGCCAACTCCTGAAAGCTTTCCCGTGAAAAACCGTACATGAACGTTGCATTTGCAGAATTCAATTTTATTCCTCATCATCTTTAGATAATATTAGACGGGTCTGATTGATTAGAGACTGTTAATTATTAATTGATTATTTTTAATTATTAAAAGGTTGATTATTTTTTTATTTAAAACAAAGATAATGTTATTAAACGTTATTATTAAGATATGTTTTTCAAAACACCCAGAAATCGCAGAATAACGATGTCTAAAATATCTGCCTTTTTTTTTCTCATCAGTCATAACCGGATAGAAGTCTTAAGCAATTCGTAGTATCATCCGCACTTGGGATTGGACGTGTCACCCCCACTACAGTTTCACGTAGAACTGAATTACATAGCACTTTATCCGTTACGCTCAGGATCATTCTAGTATGAATTTTGGGAGCATTAAATCTATTCTAATTTTTAGATATACTGTCTTATTACTCATTACTATGGATAATTATTCATTACTATAAATATTGCTTTTAATTTACCTATGTATTTGCTAACTGGCTGCCCGGCGTTGCCCGGTCGTACAATACGCTTAAACATGATATTTTAATTTATGCTGATTGTGCATGTATTATTATAGAATCAATCCTTTATTGATTATTATATATCACGAGGAATAATTCGCAAAAAAATAAAACATAAAAAAATAATAATGATAATGTCGTTCATCAAATTCTGTCTCTTCTGGTTTATAGTATCGCGTCAGCAAATATTTGAGCTTGACGATGAATGCCCTGGAAAAGTCACTTCTAATTAATATTTAGTTTTAAAATCTGCAAACGAAGAAATAATTTGCGGCGATTTTATATGGTACCACTTCTTTTATAGTAAATTGAACTCATTGATAAAAAAATAATAAAAAAAAATCGTGAAACACACCCAGGCTTGAACAGGGTGGGGGCATTAGATCTGTAGTCGAACGCTCTACTTGTAAGTTATATCTCCAGATGATAATAAATTTTTTTTTCTAAGAAATGATTTGCTGAAATTATATTATCCCCATCAACCTGCGTAACGTAAAATATTCCCCCGTAAAAAAAATTCTTTTTTTAATCTATAAGAGAGAAAAGCTGCTTTTAAGATCGACTTTCGATTTTTAATACTTATCGGATGGATTTCAGTACAAAACATATCTAGGTACACTGTCAGATATATAGATTAGCTTTGTGTGAAATTTGCAAAAGATAAACTCCGCTGTTTCGGAATCTATGAGGAAGGAACTCACACACACATACACACAAAGTGAATTTTATATAATAGTATGGATAATAATAGCAACCTTATCTCTTATTTATAATAAATGCTTCTCATATTGTATTAAATACCATACTAGGTGTGTTTAGTAAGTCATCGTGGCCAAGCATATGCGTTGCATGTTTTAATTTTTCTCATTTCCACCATAATTTTTTGTCTATAATTTTCACTTGTCTCATAAGGATAGAGAGTTTTCGTACCCCTTCATATGCATTCAAATACACTCAACGCCTATGTGGTTTAAATAAAGGGTTCTGTTCGAAATTTCATGCAAATTGCCGATTTCGTCATGAAGATTCCCGAGTTCGATATAACACACCCGACACAGTTCCGAGGTTACATCGGCTGAAACATTGTAAAAATAATACACAGGACTAGAACAGTAGACTGAAGAAACCTAAATAATACAAACTATGTATTGTACTTTTTTACATATATATATATATGTATTTTTGTATATATATATATATAATATATATATATATATATATATATATATATATATATATATAACTACTTAATTTACTCACATAAAATTAATATACGAAAGTATGGATTTATGCGTAAACTTTAAGTATTTACTTCAAAAGTGCCAAATACGCAGGTAGAGCTAGTTAGTAATTTATAAAATATATATGGCGATTAAGCTACACTGAATATTCCGCGTTTCAAGAGGAGCATATAAAAACGATAAACAACCACAGAATTCGCGCATAAGCCTGAAGAGTCCTAGAGTGGACGAAACGCCGAATATTCAGTGTAGCTTAATCGCCATATATATTTTATTAATTACTATATATATATATATATATATATATATATATATATATATATATATATATATATATATAGGGTGACCCCCCAAAATAAAAGCTAAATGTAGACCATCTAGAACATATGCTGTAGAAAGGAGAAAAAAAGCCCAAGACCTTAGTGTTTTGATGTGATGTTTTGAATATAATAAACTAGTTATGACCAAAGTTTCATTTCATTCGGATACAACACGAGGAAACGGGGACTAATTAGATTTGAGGCCCGTTTCTTTTGGGTCGCCCTGTATATGTGTGTATATATATATATATATATATATATATATATATATTACTTGATACATATATACATATATATATATATTATATACATATATATATGTATATTACTTTATATATATATATTACTTTTTACACACACATACATATGTATATATATACATATATATATGTGTATATAAAAAGTTATTATATATATATATATGTATATATATATGTATATATATATATATATAGATATATATAATAACTTTTAATTCATGTGTTGTACACTCTACTTGATATATTTTTCATATTTGTTGATCTGTCACTAAATTTGAATAATGATACTCTTAAGTCTTTTTACACCAATACTTTTTATTATACTCAACTAACACACAGCCGGAAGCTACTCGAGCTTAAGGGTTAACGAACTGTCAATTGGTTGTTAAACGATACAATGAAGGGATTGAAAACGACAGGAGAAAAGGAAGAAATGTAATAACATAAGCCGACGGCATAAAAATACACATCAACAAAAAATAGTTCAACAAAAAGTACGTCACTAAATATTCCCACATACAACATCATGTTAACGACATCTTGAATCTCCATCGCACTCATTCACTTATTTTAACAAGCATTCTTGGATGCTTCATCAGTAGACCCCAGCTTCGTTGAATATCATGCATCATATACTGAATAATATCTGTATTTACATCGTTTCTGAAATATGAAAAATATATGCATAAAACCTATGGCATAGTCTATTTAAATAAGTATATACATGCATTCAGTAGCTTGCACATACATCCACGCGTGTTTGTATATCCACGCACATTAATACAGGTTATAGCATTTATGTAAACACACATGACCCCTCACACACACACACACACACACACACACACACACACACACGCATATATATATATATATATATATATATATATATATATATATATATATATGTATACGTATGTTCTTGACCTTCGGGCCGGGATCAAAGTGTAATATCTGTTCCGGCAGATACTGCAAGCAAAGACCATATGTAGGGCAAACCCCAGATATAAGACCTTGGTCAGTGTAGGGGCAATCCTTCATACCAATTGTCACTATCCAGCTTGGTCCCCATTTCCCCTTCACTCCTCACATAAAAAATCGGCCTTGTGCCTAATTTGCTCGGTGGGGGAGCAAATAAATACCCTGTTCTGCAGATGCTGCACTAAAGTAATTTGAACCAGTCAATGCTGGGGAAACCAATTATACTGGGACGATTATTATTTTTGGTAACCAGAGTGCCCCATTTTTGCCTTCTTTTAGAGGAGCTGGTTTGTACCCCACATTAAAAACGGCCTTGTGCCTAATTTGCTTTGGTGGGGAAGCAAATAAATACAATACATAAAGATTATTCAACGCCCCCCCATATCCCTTGTTTCAAATTGATCTTAGAAATCTAGATACACCATTATATATTCTTCTATTATCAATATATTTTCCTTTTGTATATAGATATGTATTTACTAGCGAAGGGGGCGACTTAAAAATACGATTGAATATATTTTAATTTATCTAAATTTCGTATATATCATTAGGGAGTCGTGATTTCAAAAGTAACAAAAAAAGTATAAACCGTAGCATGTAAAGCTAGTGCCGTTATCACGTACATGAACTGATTAAAAAAAAAAAATTAAAAATTAAAAATAAACAAATATGAATGTAAATGATAATGAGGGTTTCCACAATTTTGACCGGCTACAGAACCATAATAGAACGGGCCATAAAAATCCAATCATTTGAGGCCTCTAGTGTCGCTTTGCGACTTTTAATTTATATAAAGACAAGCAGGCATAACACACACACACACACACACACACACACACACACACACACACACATATATATATATATATATATATATATATATATATATATATTAGAGAGCTCGAAACTTTTTATAGTGTTTTCTAAAGAGCTCCCTTTTTCCTTTTTTCTTTGTGGCGTCGATGGGTTCAGGGTCGCATGAGGAAGTCTCATTGACTAAACAGATGGCTGTTTGTAGCGACCATATGCAACCCTCAAATAAGTATATATATATATATATATATATATATATATATATATATATATATGTCTGTGTTGTGGGGGAACCACCCTCCAAATGGGCTGTTCTATCCATTATATAAGTCATAGACCTTCTAGAGCGATCCTCGCTTGCTCAGTTACGTTTACTACTCTCTTCAGTTGTAACCTTTTTACGTTGTTGTTCCAGGAATACATCTATTCCGTTGTTCTATTTTCTTTGTGGCTTATTGCAAGCCATAACACTCGTGACTTTGGGTTCGAAGAACGTACTCACGTTTAAAAATAGTGTTCTTAAAAACTAAACACTGACAACATTGGTTCAAGGAGCATACTAAAATCGAAACCAGTAACGATATTGAAAAAAATACTCGCGTTGAAATAGTATTCTAAAAATACTAACAACGTCGGACTCAAATGTTATCAAGCCTAGGGAAGTGTCTAACATGACATTTGCAACCGAAAAAAATCGCAGATCATTACGAAAAAAAAAAAAAGAGTTGAAAAGAAAAAATGTTCGTCACGATTTTCAAAAATAGCAAAAAGAAAAAGTTTGTGGGACTTAGAAAGGTAAATTTTTATACTTTTGGAAAAAGAATTCGTCACTTGTGGTTCTGGCTGCTAAAATCGTGCGTTATTTTTTTTCTCTGGAAAAAAATGTACACTTTATTTTTATTCTTAAGACAATGAACTTTTGATATATCCATGTTTTTTCTGTTCGTTTTATTGTCTGGGGGAAGAAATAAGAAAGAATAAAAACGGTTTTGTAAAATTCAGCGAACGTTTGGAAATTGCTAATGCTGACAAAGTAAAATGGACGAATTGAAAGTAGCGTTGGAACATTTGACCAAGTTGCATATCGATGCCACAAAGCGTCAGTCACAATCCGAAAAACACTGGACTGAACGTCAAATACGATTTGAGGAACAGCAAAAGGAATTGCAAAAACAGTTAGCGGAATGTCAAATACGAACCGAAAAACAGTTAGCCGAACGTCAATTACGGACACAAATTGTAAAAATAATGCGAACGCGGAAAGCAATTCAGCATTTTCCCAGAATGTATTCTGGGAAAATGCTGAATTGCTTTTCGCGTTCGCATGTTGACGACATCTTGAATGCTGCATGCTACATCGAATGCTGGATGGCTCGAAACAGCCCATTGCTTTCGCATCCCGGACTCTCTTGCCAGCGGAAAAGAATTATTCTCAGATCGAGAAAGAGGCCATAGGAATTATATTTGCAGATTCAAAATTCCAACGGTTCTTGTACGGAAGACATTTTTTTCTACAAATCGACCATAAACCGTTGATATTCATTTTTTGGATCAAAAAAGGACTTCCAACATTCACCGCGAACCGACTATAAAGATGGGGAACTATTCTGCTGAACTATAATTTTACAATTCAATTTCTCCCCTCAAAACAACTAGCTCATGCAGACGGTCTATCGAGACTGATTTCTGCCAAAATGGAACCTCTTGAAGATTCAGTAATCGCGGCACTACCTATTAATAGTGATGTAAAAACCATGATAAACAATATTATCCGCGAACTGCCGGTCACATTTCAGGAAATTAAGTAAGAATCCCTAAATGACAATTTCATTCAAACTACGAAGCAGAAATTAGCACTGGGTGACACAAGGCCAGACATTTTTTCTGGTTGAGACGAAATACTGTTATACGGTGAAAGGGTTGTCACCCCCGAAACCCTTCAAAAAAGAATTCTCAGGAATTTTCACACGGGGCCTCCAGGAATAAACAGAATGAAAATCTTTATGAGAAGTTTTGTTTATTGGCCAGCTATGGGCCAAGATATTACCGACATGGTGAACAGATGCTAAGGCTGTGCTTTGGCTGCAAAAGCACCACCGATAACATATAAACCTTGGCCTAAGGCTGAACAACCATGGTTGAGGATCCACATCGATTATGCGGGACCTGTGGAGGATGTTTACTACCTGATAGTAGTTGACTTTTACTCTAACTGGTCAGAGGTACTAATATGCAAAAAATCGACCATGGCAACAACGACAAATATTTTGTTGGGATTGTTTGCTCAGTTTGGGGTTATAGACTGTTTGGTTAGCGACAATGTTACACAGTCCACCTCGACAGAGTACAGAGAATTCTGCGAGATGTATTAAGTCAAGCATATCACGACACCCCAGTACCACGCCAGAAGCAACGGCCAGGCCGAACGCTTCGTCGATACGCTTAAAAGGGCATTAAAAAAGCAATTTCTGCAGCTTATCAGAATCATGAGAAATCCGAACAAACCAGATGCGGGATCCCCAGCAGAAATCATGTTTGGACGGAAAATAAAATCCGTATTTGATAAACTGTTACCCAAACACATAGTACACAACAGAACCTCTACAATGCCAACGAAACGGTTTAACAGCAGAGATAATGTGTATTTTAGACATTTTATAAATAACGTTTCTTTTTGGGAACAGGGTACAATCTTACGAAGAATCGGCCATGTTACATACATCATTCAGGGCCCAAAGTTCCAACATAAGAGGCACCTGAACCAAATCAGGAAACGCTTCTACGAGGATCCAGAAGAACCACCGCAGGACGGCAGTGAGGCTATTGAAACTGTGTACGACTGTTTTGACATAGACCCTCCAAAAAGGATGTCAGAACCGAGACGCTGCGGCAGAAAGAGGAAGCGCACAGACCCCTTGGTGGTCTGCCCCAAAAGAAAGAAATACTTATGTTCACAACCGCGGAAATCAGCTTGGGAGGGGGTGTTGTGGGGGAGTCACCCTCCAAATGGACTGTTCTATCCATTATATAAACCATAGACCTTTTGATGTCAGGTGTGGATTAAACACCAGAGCGACCATCGCCTGCTAGGTGACGTTTACTACTCTTTTCAGTTGTAACCTTTTTACGTTGTTGTTCCAGGAATACATTTATTCCGTTGTTCTATTTTCTTTGTGGTTTATTGCAAGCCATAACAGTATATGATGCAAATACATGATTAAGTGTTTGTTTGACTCATTAAGAACTGCTTTAAATCTTCACCGCTCACTGATTTTGGGATAATTTTTTTTATAATTTTTACTGTTTATAGGTCGCCTCTCCACCTATATTTTGACTAAAATGTAAATTTTCGTTCAGTAAAATAAAAGTTATAATAAATTTATTTTGGTTCAAAATTATCAGAATCTGTAAAGAACAGAGAGACGTTTTTTATTGGTTGTTGCATATCACAGAAACCAAATCTGTTACGCTTCCTCAAATCGGCTGGAAACAGCGGAGATGATTACGTAACAGGATATAAAATACTGTCGCTAATAATTCACTGCTGTCCCTATCTGTCGTTTAGCTGTTCTGCTGCTTATAATTCACAGGTAATAAGTGAAACAGAGAGAGAAAATTTTAATTCAAAGCAAAGCCTGGAAGAATCATGGATTACGTAGAAAAATTCGAACATCAAAAGTAATAAGGTTTAGATTTAAACAGGGAAAAGTAAAAGGACTACTTGTTAAAATTCGAAAAAAAAGAGACAAGATATTCTAGTAAAAAAATATAATAAATTCATAACTTAAAATATTGCAGTGGTTATCAAAAATTTATTATATAATGCCAAATTGAATTTTTTTTAAAATATTCTAAATGCTGCAATATTTTAAGTTATAAATTATTATATTATACATTTTACTAGAATATCTTGTCTTTTTCTTTTCTAGTTTTAACAACTATTCCTTTATCTTAAGCATATTGCTTTTCATGCTCGTATTTTTCTATGCAATATATATATACACTCCTATAAATTTGTTTTTGCGTATTGATATTCATATTAAAATCCTAGAACCTATCTGGAAACACACACACACACACACACACACACACACACACACACACACACACACACACACACACAACAATAGGGCAGAGATAGACACGCAAAATTTCTTCTATGAGAAAAAGGTAATAAGAGAGGATGAAATGACATCGCTTGCTAGATTTCAAAGCCGGTTTTGTATCCGATAATAGCAGAAAAGTGTATTCTGCATAAACTTATCTATGGATGTGATTACAGTACTTCATCTTGTGATATATTTGATCTATATACAGGTTAGAGGATTGCATCGGGAGTGAGATTCGTTTTGGAGTGGAAGAATGATTCAACTATATTTTTCTAGCGACCATGGTTTATTTTCGAGTGACCTTTGGGTGTTGATAAGTTGTGACATCCTAGTAAAACGTAATAATCACATTTAGTATTAACTAGCAGGGAGACAGGATGTTGCCAGGGATCGAATGATGATCAATGAATATTTCACACTTCTATACTGCCATCGAAATCAATGAAATCGCCTATTTTCAATCAAACCGATTGCTTGACTGCTATAGTTGGAGAAAAAGCTTCATATGCCGCATCGCAGTGACATAGTCTACAATACATTATAATTTACATTGCAATCTAGAAAACCTGCTGTTATTTTTATGAAAGTAGTTTTTATTTATTATGGCTTGAAATAAAGTTTATAATGCAAAAATAAAGTATCATAGTTAAATTGCGCTCTAATCAGAAACATGCACTACGAACGCTCCCCTGTCATATCATATAACTTACTGTTGATTTTATATGCCGGACCTTTCTGTTTGTGCGGTGATAATGGCTCGAACTAATGTTTAAAATGAAAAAGTGAAGTATCATAGATCAAAAGTGATCTAAACAGAAACATTCATTTCGAACGCGCCCCTGTCATATCAAAGAAGCTACTGTTTATTTTATATGTTGGGGCTTTCTGGTCGTGTTGTAATACAGCTGCTCAAATGCACTTGTGATATTAGGCTGCTTAAGGTTTTAACGTTGGTCGAAATCGCTTTGCAAAAGAATTTTTCCGAGTATTGATCATCAATATTTATAGAAGACTATACGATTCAAAGCCTATTTAAGAACATTGCCAGATACATAAAGTGCATTTGTATTAAATTTCAGAAAAAATCGGCACAGCCGTTTCGGTGTCCTTTGGAAACGAACTCACGCACACACATAAACGCACACACGCAAAGTTCCTTTTATATAATAGCAGAGATATGGATATAAAATAATCTGCCTCGAAAGTTCATCGCCTAGCACGTCTTATGTGATACACTATAATTTTCGCGTTTAATTTACCTTCATAGCATTCGTTTTTCGTTTTCTTTTCCAGGTTGTATGCTTCCGTACATCTACCTGCCAGATGTAGCTCAACAATACGGCATCGACACTAAAGACGCAGCGTTTCTCCTCTCAATAACTGGCATCACCAATACGATAGCGCGGTTCCTGTGCGGGTTGGTCATCTACAGGTTTCCAATCATCAGTTCGGTGCTGTTACTCGGCGGTATTAGTATCGTCGGTGGAATCTTTACGCTGTGTGTACCGCTCCTCACAACATACCCGGGATTGGCCATATACGCAGCGGTGCTCGGTTTCGTTTACGGTAGGCCAGCGGTTTGCAAACCTATTACTTTACAAACTTCGACAAGTTGGATTCACGATCAATAATAAATGTAGGCTTGAGAAATATATGGGGTAAAAATGGCGTTCTAGAAAAAAAAAATAACATCCAGAGTACCCCATCTTGCTTTGACAAAATTAAGAATCGACTTCGAAATATAGTGGGCGTGATATCTTCTGTTCCTTACAAGCATTTTCTTTATAGAGAACACTTTGTTAGTCTCTTTCTACTCAATTGTTATTTGCATAAAAGGTCCCTCGTCGAAAGACATCCACAGCAAGTAGTCGTCTCTCTCCCTCTACGAAAGAAAAGTATCATATCTGATTGTGAAATTCCCACGAACAGGGCTTCTTCGCAAGGGTCTCTCTCTGTGAAACACGTTACTATGGAACTACTTCTATGCAGATAACCACTTGAAGTTGTCTTCAAAGACAATATTACTTATATAATCAAACCTGCAGTTCCTGGTGTGGTGTTAGCCTGGTCAGATTATGTCGACTTCCCCTGAAGGAGGAAGATTACAATGGATATCGAAGTTACAAGCGGTCCCCAGCCGCATGCATATGTTGGTTAAGGGATAATCACATACAGCGCCTAGCATTCCCAAATGGTCACAGATTTCATACTGGCTAGAGTTTATTTAACAGTTATAGACATTAAAAAAAGAACACAGACAAAATACATTTTCAATCAGTTTTCAGTCAAAAATAAATTTTTCTTAACAAAGTCAGTCATTTTTGATTGGACAGAAATCTCTTTGTTAACATCAAGAACACTTTCATTCATTTCTGTAAATTATTTTCAATGCGGCATCAGGATTACAGCTTTTTGCTTCAAAGTAGGCTGTCAGAGTTTCAAGCGCATTCAATGCAGCCAGAGAATTTGGCACTGGTTTGTCACTTTCAGAAACTTCAGAACTTACACCTTCAGCGTTATTATCATCTTTTTCCTGAAAATCTTGATGATCCGATTTAATACTACGTATAAATCAATAAATAAATACCAGAAAACAACAGAGAAATACCTTGTATTTTCTGCTGTCAAATTTCGTTGGGTCCTAAAATAAAATGCAACGTGATCATATTACTAGTAATGAAGTTTAAAAAATTGAAGTACATCATACGGTTGTCACACTAAAGTAAACCATAGATAATGTAGCAGAATAACGAGTAGCGACAAAAGATGTAAAGGAAATATAGCCTACCTTCATTCATTCACTCGTTTAAATATGCTATCATCTTTTCACTCGCAGCTGGCGATGCAGCGCTGACACCCCTGATGCTTGTGGAAATCCTCGGCTATACTCGACTCAACAGTTCAGTTGGTTTTATGTGCATGTTCCGGGGAGCAGCCATATTGGTAGGAGGACCAATCGGCGGTAAGTGAATTTATAATGATAATATTTTTTAAATTACTTTCTCTTTCATATTAAAAAAAAGTATCAAACAAATCCTATCATTTCCGTTTAAGTCAAAGGAAGAATCTGGCCCTCTAGACGATTATTCAATCGTATTAAATCAAAATAAAAAAAGCTAAACTGTATTTATTGTATCGCAACAAAATTAAGAACAGTTTCCAACAAAGTTAAATCCAAAACAAAAGGCTACACTCATTTCTCAATTCTATTTACGCATATATATAGATAAAATAAAGATTATACAAACTACAAACTATTACTTTACGACGTAGGTTGTTCATATGAGTAGGAAATTTTGTTGATTGAAATTATTGTTAAATTAAAAGGAAGTCATGTTTGTGATAAACCTGATGATTTCTAATAGGGAGTGGGGAGAACCTGCAAGTTAATATTCGAACAAGGAAATCAGTATATAAAAATATTCTGCGTATTATTCTTTTTGGACATCGTTTTGTTTGTTCACTCGTTGGATACATTTCTGCGGAAATTGCTGATGATGCCCTCCAGTGGAGTTAGACTCTTATTTCAGGCTCGTACGATCCTGTGTGTGGCGTTGCAGATGCCAGATATTATCAAAAATATGTGTATCTCTGTTTGAGAGTTTGGAGGGCAGTATTGTGCGCTTATATTGCAGTTGTATTCAATATATGATGTTCATTTCCAAGCGTTTTCATAAGGTTATTTGAAAGTGTGTTACAACTATAAATGCCGTTATTTATGGTGTTCAGATCTACCCACAACCCGCAAAGGAAACACATGCAAGACAATAATAGGTTGCCGAGGTCGCTGGAAAGATGGTGGGATCCTTCTATCGCTCCAGAAGATATCTCACTACTGATGCAATTCTCTATCTATATAAAAGCCTAGTACGTCCAAGTATGGAATACTGCTTCCATATCTGGGCAGGAGCTGCTAAAAACAGCCTATCCTGCCTTGACAGAGTACAAAATAGACTTCGTGGCTTAGTGGGGGATGCCCTTTTCTCTACCCTGCAACCTCTCTCCCACAGAAGAAACGTTGCGAGCCTATCCTTGTTTTATCGTATTTTCATGGCAGGTGCTCGTCTGAAATTCAATCTCTGGTCCCCCCTCGCAAATCTCTTACGAAAAACACCCGTCTAGCTGAATCCACTGGGAAAAATTGTCCCCACTCTTTATCTGTGCCTAAATCAAAACGTAGATTCCATGAACAAAGCTTCTTTCTTAGAACTGCACGCCTGTAGAACTCTGTTCTGTCTGCCTGCTTCCCACCTGACTACAACTTGGATGTCTTCAAGTCCAATTTAAACTAATGAACCGCCCCCTTAAGTAAACACTTCATTAAATCTCCACACTAACGTACTGTACTTGCAATAACCCTCATCCCTGAGTGGCTTCCGGACCTTGATAAGTGGTGACCACCGTGTAAAAAAAAATAGATATACGTAAAATATGATTTTAAATTAAAAAAATATATACAAAATTATTGTGGACTGATTCTGTTTCTTTGATCTTAGTAATATACCATTATATATATATATATATATATATATATATATATGAGCAAATAATTAATAAAATATGTTAAAAAACACTTTGAAATGAGTTAAAAACATATTTAATCTGAAAAGGAAACACTAGATAAATGGATAGTCCTTAATCCGCGGAGTTTCGAAGAAATACTCTCCTTCTCATCAGAGGGTAAGAATTAGCAAAATGGGGGATCGGATTTTGCATGCAGAAGTATTTGATGAAACAACAAGTAAGTCAAAGATCTTACTTGAAAACAAAATAAGTTAAGCAGAGGGAATACGGTAAAGAAAAAGGTGATTACACATGAATGGATAGTCTGGTGGAAGATAAAAAATCCAGTGACGGTAAAATCCAAATGTAAAACTTCAAGAAAGTTAAAAGAATTTCCACTTGTACAAGTAAAATCCAAGGAAATCCCGTAATTGGAAGAAGATGGTCCATAATAATCCAAAGGCAGAAATCCACGGAATAATTCACAAAAATGTGTACAAGAAAAAAAATAATGTTAATAAAGGAAAAATAAGATGTGCTTTTCACTCTACTTCCGAGGCATAACTATAAATAAAATGATCTGGGAAGAGAAAGGAGAGGAAAAAATTATAAAGTTAAATATAAAATATAAAATAAAGGGAAACAAAAGTCAAAATGACCCAGACAGGAAATGTTAAAGGCACGAAAATATATATAGGGCAAAATAATATAGGTCAACTGAAATGTACAGGTCATCGCTTAAAAAAATGTCAGCAAGAGTTGTTAAACGACACTAAAAGGAAAATAAAAATAAAGAAATAAATATATAATAAATAAATAGAAAATAAAGAATAAATAAATAAATAAATAAAAAATAATAAAATAAAATATAATAAAAAATAAAATATAATATATAATATAAAATAAAATAAAATAAGAATAAAAATAAAAAAATAAAAATTATTTAAGGGGAGAAGATGGCCGGTATCTGCAATTTCAGGGGAAAAAAGTAAGTAAATTCATATAGTAGAATTAAAGTAAATATACATACAAGATATGAAAGTGTGGGAAGATTGATATATTAGATAGATAGGAAAGTTTAAAGAATAAAACAGAAAATGCAAATAAAAAACCGGCCATGCAAAGAAGAGATAAAGAATTAAAATAAAGGATTATTAAATTATAAAGTATTAAGAAGTATGTCGAAAAACGATAAAGTTAAAGAAAAAATATTTTATATCTATATAAAGGGTAAAAGTAATAACTATGTAATTTCAAAATTGCCATAATTAAATTTGGACCTATGTTTACAGAAAGAGATCAGTTCGTTTTTAGAATTTATTATATTGTTACTTTGAGGGGAAGTAATTATGGTTATAGCTTCGGTTGTGCAGAGGCGACATGACTTAGAGCCTGGAGTATAAGACTTAACTTTTTTATAATAGTCCATTTGATTGAGAAGGGAGTACTGTTAGAGTTAAGTTTTTTAATTAAAGTTGTTAGAGAAGTTCCTTGGTTATTATTAGAATTATGGTTGTTAAAAGAAGAAATGTGGTTTGATATTCTTTTCTTAATTAATGTTGAAGTAGCGCCGATATATGTATGTACTTTATTAAAAGCTCGAGGTCTGGTATTAATATTAATTTGATGATTCGTATTAGTTAAATAGTTTGAGTTTTGTTCATAGTGTTCAACAAATGGTTGGACAATGTCTGTATATATATATATATATATATATATATATATATATATATATATATATATATATATATATATATGACGCTGACGTCAGGGAAAGGCGAAGAAAAAAAGCTGAAAAAAGGACAGTATGTGGTCGACCAAAGAAAACCACCAGACTTGCTTTGACTCTTGTACAACGAGAGAGAAAATGCGCCGCATGATCGAAATAGTGGAAAGGCTAGCGACGACAAAGACACGTGCGGGAGAGAACGTCTCGACAGGCATGTTAGCCGCATAAGTGATATTTGAAACACTGTGAAGTGCGTTGTCGGAAATTACTGAAATAAACGCCTTTTGTATTTACCTAAACAAAAATGCTAAGCCATATTTTTTATGTCCTTTATTGTTTGTTTCTGCGATGAATTATGTTGGGTTGAACTGTAACGACACGGTTAAAGTGTAACAGCTACGTCACATAATATTGATTTATATGTCGGTGATCAGGCCTTTTATCAAAATAGAGTCAAAATGAAAAGCAAAAGAAAGAAAAACGTTACCGCGGAAAAATGCAATAGCAAAGCAGGGGATAAAACAAATTAGGCAAAGGGAGATAACTTAATAAAAAAAAGTCGGTGAGTTTATTCTTCGCTCCTTTTCTTCTTGTCTGCTCTCTTTTGATTTTTTTTCCGGTCATGTCAGCCATAATTTTTTGTTGCTCAAGGATGTTTTGTGGGACCATGATTTACCGTAGATGTTGCTTTTAGTGTTAAAGGCAAAAGTTCTTTTCTTAGTTTTTGATTATACATTATTATAAGGGATATTGTTTCATACTTATTTTAACGTAGAAAATTACTTGTGTTTTAGATGAGAATTTGAAATAAACCATTATACTTGAACATATTTTTGTAAATGTATATTTTGAGTGTTCGAGTGATTTCGGACTTTTAGTCGGGAATGCTAAATTTGTTAAAACATTATTACAGGTTACTAAAGTTTTTAAATTTGAAAAACAAATTGCCGAGGTTGCAAGACTAAAGTAAATGTTAAAACATTTTTAACGCGTGAAAAAGTGAATATAATGTAAGTACTAAAACAATACTATAAAGAATAGCAATCTTTTTCTAAGCTTATGAGTCGTTTATAATATTTATCCTACCATTAGGAACAAAATTATTAAATATAACATTTTTTAATTAAAAAAAAAACTGAAAAAAAAGACACGTAGATTCGTAGCTACTTATAAATAATTTTGTTTTATTTGAGAGATTTTAAAACCTTGTTTGTGCTTTTATTTATCGGTATTTTGTTACTTGGACTCAAATAAATACCACACGAGGAAATATTAAAATTTTAAGTCAGTTTAATTTTTAAATACATAGAAAGCAAAACTGTATGGCGGCCAAGTAAAATCACTTGACATAAATGAATTATTCTTTTAGACAGTAATTCTTTATGAAAAAAGAGGCGCAGAGGTTACGTTTCCGCTGTAGTAGAGGATGAGTGCCAACTAAAATTCAAAATTTAAAACTCTTATAAAACAAGTGCTATATCACCCATCTTCAACAGGTTTATTTTCAAAAGAAATAGAGGATGCTAGATGAAGTTGTTCGTGGACAGTCCGAAAGTTGTCGACAGTATTCGGACGAACAATCAAATTTCTCGGATATAAAACGTTACCCAGCAATCAGAATTAGTAACTGGACATTTTATGGGTATATTTACAATCAAAGAAGATCAGAAAATAGCGGAAATAGAATTGATAAGTGAATAAAAAGAGCTCGCGGTAAATGGCAGAACTGTAAATGCTTAATGATACGATTAAACTGTATTGTGACACGAAAAGGAAAACATTTAATAATTGTTAATATTCGATTAAATTGGTGTACGGATAATGTTTCTCGCATGTTTGGGTCAGTGTCAACCGTAACTGTTTCGAATAATCTCGCCAACGAGCGGGCGGAGTATTTAAGATATAAAATAGGCCAAATTGTCTTGAATAGTTTCACCAAGCAGGGGCTGAGCGTTAAGAGACAAAAAGAAGCCGTGGACTAAACAAAAGGTTATAGATTAACTAGTCTCAAATAATCTCGTTAAAAGTAACTGAACAATAAAGAGAAAAATGAGTCATATGACTAGAAAAAAAGGTTATGATAACTAGTTTAGTCAAAGATTTAAAAGAGGAAGTTTTAACCAAAAATAAATTTATATTCAATATAATATTATATTATATGTAAAATATATTTAGGTAATTGGCATAAAAATCTATCAAACTAGCAAATAGAGATATTAATGTTATAAAAGTTATGATGGTGAGAGAAATAAATGTATCTTGAAACACAATTAACACTATAACATGTGTTATAAAGACTGTCAAGAAGCAATAAACTGACTTTCTCACCGAGATAAAAAAAATAGTATCTTGTTTCAGTTTGGTTAATTTATAGACTCAGGACCAATAACCCTCAAAGACTATTCCAACCCTTATTTGGTCTTGCTACGATTTAACTAATTCTGTAAAATATTGTTAACATTAAAACTTTATTCTTGCCAAACGACGCTGAAACATTTCTACACGGATTCTATGAAATGATTGATCCTTGCTTGAAACTCACCCTGGTCATTTCACTATCATGCTAACATTAGAATGAGTCTTTCATCGTTGAAAATGATGAGCGAAAGTGGATCGATATTGTAGATGTAAACTGTGGTGCTAGTGTCATTGTGTCGGCTCAGTACCACCTGCCACACAAAAATTATTTAGAAAAAACATGCCGATGTAATAAAACTATTTTAAGTAGTATGGTGAACAAAAAAAAAAAAGAAAAGCAAAGCAAATGGACAACCACGCTAGACTTATTTTGTCATCAAAAACTTAATTCGGAAAGAAATACGCCACTTTAAATTATAAAGGCAGTGGTATTTTATCTGCCATCAGAAATTATGATGATGATGATGATGATGATGATGATGATGATGATGATATATGAAAACTTAAATCACTGATACAATTCTATCATTTTATGAGTTTTAGTAATATAGGGTGTTCTAAGTCTTGGGCGCATTTTGACATTGAAGATTTTGAGTACTATTACCGATCAGGATCTGAAAAATAATGAAAATAAAATAATAAAAAATGAATAAAAATTAAAAAAATAAAAAAAATGAAAAAAATGAATAAAAAATTAAAAAAATAAAAAATGAAAAAAAATGAATAAAAAATTTAAAAAATAAAAAAAAATGAATAAAAACTTTAAAAAATAAAAATGAAAAAAAATTTTTAATTTTAAAAATAAAAAAAATTCGTCTGCTCAAACAAAAATGAAAAACATGAAAAAAATGAGAAATTGAAAAAAATGAAAAAATTTAAAAGAAATTAAAAAACTAAAAAAATTAAAAGGAAAAAAAATGAAAAACAAACGAAAAAAAGTGAAAAATTGAAAAAATTAACAAATTTAAAGGAAATTAAAAAACTAAAAAAATTAAAAGGAAAAAATGAAAAACAAATGAAAAAAATGCAACGAAAAAAATCAATAGCCTTATAAAAAAATGCATTTAATTTTAAAATGTCACCATTGCCATTTTACCCCAACTCATAATTACAAAAATATGAGAACTTGAAACGTGGCCAAGACTTTTAAAACACATTGTATATCAAGCTAAATAGCGAGTGCGACCCTGCATATTTTTTACTGTTGGCGTATACTAGATACTAAATAATTCACCTTAAACAGCAATACGCATTTCATTTGTATGATCCCGTGTTTCGTTTTTGTCTTTCAGGTTATCTACAAGACATGACCCGCAATTACGATGCAACCTTTTACCTTTCGGGTGGGGCGTTCATGCTTTCGGCTCTTTTCTGCCTTTTGACTTGGTTGGCAATGAGACGCGCGAGGAATAAGGAGCAGTCGAAGACCGATCAGAACTCTGGGTTTACCAAACACATCGCAGAAGGAGGAAAGATAAATTACTCTATGGACATTAGCAATGAAACTATGAAAAATGAAAATCAGGATAACGGATATGACGAAAAGTTTTGAAATCACCCCTGAAACTTTAGATAGTACTGTTCCTTTCTGCTTCAAACGGTCCACGATTTTTATTTCCCACATAAACATACAAACGCTCATGAATGTATATGTAAACTGGTTATCATTATAATTTTATTATCATTATTTTATTATTATTATTATTTTATTATTCTTATTATTTTATTATTATAAAAATTATTGTTTGGCAATGTGCTACTGACGCGTCTTGGATACGTTTTCGTTTCCAAAAGACATAAGTATAAGATCTTGTCGACCACATTTGACAAATCTAAGGTATTATTTAACTTATTCGGATTACTGATCTCATCTTGATT
>NC_136495.1:131374264-131444264 GCF_053919585.1 Euprymna scolopes
CACACACACACACACACACACACACACACACACACATACATACTATCACTTTAAATAACTTACGAAACGATTGCTTCGACATATTTGTATGGTATTTTCATCGTACCCATGTGTGTTTTACATATATCTTTTTTAACCATAACATTGTAATTAATTTCTATTTAATAAATTAGGTGGTTTTCTTTGTAACGATGTTGCCATTTTTTTATTTCACTTACTGGCGATTCACCAGTCACGTGACATCACTAAAGGAACTTTCTGTCAACATCAGTATCTAACTTAATGTAAACAGGATCCATTTTAAATTAAATCGAGTGATTATTGAAAATATATTAATATGATTAATATTTAATTAAAATTAACTGTCGGCTTCCTGTCAATTATGCATCGAAAATGGATATTAGCAGCAGAGCATAGTATATGTTCTTATTAGAAGCAAAAAATAGTATATGTTCTTATTAGAAGCAAAACGTAGTATATGTTCTTATTAGCAGCAAAGCATAGTATATGTTCTTATTAGAAGCAAAGCATAGTATATGTTCTTATTAGAAGCAAAGCATAGTATATGTTCTTATTAGAAGCAAAGCATAGTATATGTTCTTATTAGAAGCAAAGCATAGTACATGTTATTATTAAGAGCAAAACGTAGTATATGTTCTTATTAGGAGCAAAGCATAGTATATGTTCTTATTATGAGCAGAGTATAGTATATGTTCTTATTAGGAGCAAAAAATAGTATATGTTCTTATTAGCAGCAAAGTATAGTATATGTTATTATTAGGAGCAGAGTATAGTATATGTTCTTATGAGGAGCAAAGCATAGTACATGTTATTATTAAGAGCAAAACGTAGTATATGTTCTTATTAGGAGCAAAGCATAGTATATGTTCTTATTATGAGCAGAGTATAGTATATGTTTTTATTAGGAGCAAAGTATAGTATATGTTCTTATTAGGAGCAAAGCATAGTATATGTTCTTATTATGAGCAGAGTATAGTATATGTTCTTATTAGGAGCAAAGCATAGTATATGTTCTTATTAGGAGCAAAGCATAGTATATGTTCTTATTAGGAGCAAAGCATAGTATATGTTCTTATGAGCAGAGTATAGTATATGTTCTTATTAGGAGCAAAGCATAGTATATGTTCTTATTATGAGCAGAGTATAGTATATGTTCTTATTATGAGCAAAGCATAGTACATGTTATTATTAAGAGCAAAGCATAGTATATGTTCTTATTATGAGCAAAGCATAGTATATGTTCTTATTATGAGCAGAGTATAGTATATGTTCTTATTAGGAGCAAAGCATAGTATATGTTCTTATTAGGAGCAAAGCATAGTATATGTTCTTATTCGGAGCAAAGCATAGTATATGTTCTTATACTATATTTCATCTTTTCTGCCCTCATTCTGCTTTCGTGGGGGAGGGGGAGTAAATAAATATAGACTCTAAGCTTGTGGATCATGCTTTGACTATTGAGGAAATTATAGATTAAACATAGGTCAAGTTCCATTTAACTCTTTTATTTCATTGACTAATGAATTGTTCATTGACTAATGAATTGTTCATTGACTAATGGGATTCCTATTTCAGTCACTTAAATTATTTAGAGTGAAATAAGTTTAGGAATTTATATCCAAACCTAAATGTTATTTTTTTTTACTTAAAATAAATAACATTTATACACCAAGTTATAACAGGTTTCATCATAAAACCACCACAAACTTCTATTTATATTTACGTTATAGTAGAAACTGAACAACCCCTAAAAATCTTTAAATATTGAATTTTTGGCATTTAAAAAAAATGCAAAATTTTAGTAGCTGTGTGGCAAATCAATAATAATCTGCTAAAATATTGAAAACTGTACCAAAAGAACCTCTCCCAAATATACGGGCAATAATTTGGTTTCGTTTTTCTCTTGAGTATTTCCAATAAGCGGGATCGATTTACTAGGACTTTGTATTAGAAACTGAGCACTCTTTAAATATTTTTAAGAATTGATTTTTTTGCATTTTGGTTAAATTTGGTACTTCGAAATTGCTGATTATCCGCTCAAAAAATTGAAAAAACAAAAACAAAAAAACACACAAAAAAAAAACGAAATTAAAAATAATGGTACTCTTGCAGAATGTGACGCGTATCCTCGGGATTTACTGCCAATTATGGTTAGGGTTCGACCGGCAATCACCAGATTAAGCCGAGCGTTGGTCAAATGTTGCAACACTAAATCGGTACTTTGTTTTTTGTTTTTTTTGCATAAAAAATCTAATTTTTTTAATTATTTCTTGGAGGATGGGGATAAATAAAAGTAAATAAACAATACAAAATGTAACATTTCTTTATATATATATATATATATATATATATATATATATATATATATATATATATATATATATATGTATATATATTGTGTACAAAAAGTTGTTAGTTGAGACAGATCATTGGTACCGTCGGTTTCAAGCCCGATAATAAGGCCCGTTTAAGGTATCCTTATCAAGCTCTCTTCAGCCAATATTCGAATAAAGAGACGAATATTGGCTGAAGAGAGCTTGATAAGGATTCCTTAAACGGACCTTATTATCGGGCTTGAAACCGACGGTACCAATGATCTGTCTCAACTAACAACTTTATGTACACAAAATATAAATACGCTCTTACAATTTTGATTTTCCTTTTAATTGAGCACTTTGCTGGAATTCTTTTTCCATAAAAACACTAATCATATATATATATATATATATCAGTAAATTTACAGTAGGCTTTTGTTATTTTTTATTTATTGTATTTCTATGTTTTCCGTTTTTTTTGTTTTGAAATTCGTCTGCGTCTGTTACTTTGCTCGGCTTAATCTGATGACTGCCGGTCGATCCCGAATCATAATTGACGAAAAATCCAGAGGATCCGGGTCAAATTCTGCAAGAGTACCAAAAAATATATACGGGGTGTTCATTGTACAGTTCGGCCGATAAAACGGGTGCTTCTTCATTATTGTAGCGAAATCGGCCAGCCGAAAAGTTGATATTTAATTAAAAAAACAACAAAAAAAAAAAACAATGATAATTACTTACATTTTTTGTCAATTTTAACAATAAGCAATGTTATCTACCTAATTGTCATGTCACAATTATTTAAGTCTTCCATGATTCAACGAAAAAAATGATTTCGGCTATGTTTGTTTTTTTCACGTCACATAAAAATCATTCCTAAAAGATTTACGTTAAGTTAATATAGAAAAGTGATCCCCACTTTTTGAAACTATAATTTCTTTATATCTAAAACTGCTCATTTTCTGGAATTTTAAACGTTATTTTCGTTTTCAGAAAACTCGAAAACTTTTAATAATGGTAATTTTAAAGAATTTTTGGAGGATTGAAAGAATTTTTGGAGGATTGAAAGAATTTTTGGAAGATTGAAAGATACTGCACATTTACCAATATTTCAATCATTATCATTTGTTTTCCTAGTTTTGCATATGAATGATATCTGATATTCCCCCCAAACCTCTGGCATTGATAGATCTGTATGGAATGAGGAAAAAAATGGATGGTCACATTCAATGTTGCCAAGACTAAGCTTGTATCCTTTAATAATTACAAGAAACTTCTACCACGAATAGCAATGACCAAAAACACATTACCTGTAAGTACTTCTTTTAAACTCCTCGGCGTACCGTTCACAAAGGAACATGGTTGGAACACATACATCGAGAGCATTGCTAAGGCCGCTGCGAGGAAGGTGGGCTCTCTTTACCGTGCTAGAAAGCTACTCACGCCTGAAAGTATCTTGTACATCTATAAGGCCACCATTCGCTCATGTATGGAGTATTGTTGTCACATTTTTGCTGGTTCATCTGCTACTAGTCTCTCCCTCCTGGATAGGGTTTAAAAGAGAGTCGCCAGCGAAAATTACTGAGTTAATCAAATGATAAAACTTACCGAACGGAAGAAATTCGTTTGTGTGGTTATGATTCCACCTATGCAACCGGTCACGTGTGACGCCAAAGAAAGATAATCTATCTTTCAAGAAGACAGAGTCGGCTATCCATTCTAACACTTGGCACTCAATATGAAAGAAAAAGCGGTACTTGTGTGCAGGTTAGGGACGGTGCTATTTTTTATATAGGATTTTCAAGTTAAATTCAATGTTTGCAGTAATTTTAGTTCAATTAATTGTTAAGTGGAAAAGTACAGATAGTTAAAAAGCTCCTTTACTTCATTTATCTTTCTAAATAATAACAGGCGTTTTTGCAATTGTCGTCTTCGATTCATGGGAGATAACTCTAACCATTATATGTGAATATCTCATTTATTTGAATAACTGTTTTATATTGCCACTCGCACAAGATATTCATGGTAATAACTAGGGTTGGGACAACAACATATTCTTTTCATTGTTTTAAGTCTTGAGTATATATCCGACACAGTTAGACACAAGTAATCAACCGAGGACGATACTCTACATAAAACATATACGATATCAATGGATATATAGATGGGAATCAAAACAAGGGAAAGAATATACGATTTCTTCAAATTTCCATACGAGAATTTGGGACGCGTACTTGCGAGGTTACGTTTTTTTATTTTTTATTTTTTTATAATTAAGAAAACGCAACTTAGTTACAATATCACGTTACTTGATATTTGGGCCTTACAATGAATGCCCTGGAAAAGTCAGTTCTAATTAATAGCAAGAATTATGGAGTAAAAAGCGACGCTAACTGTAGAGAATTCATTTTTTTTTAGCTACTTTTTTAAAACTAATTTTTGTTAATAAAAAAGCAACTTCAAGAAATGTATATATCTATAAAAGTGAAAACGCATGCACGCACACGCGCGTGTGTGTACATCTCCCTACCAAATAACTCTGTCAATTTTCAGTCTGGAGACTCGAGATTTGAAATAAGGGGTATTGAGATTTAAGAAAATCTTCTTAATCAGTTTTCGCCCAGAAATGTGGCTGTCAAGGGGTCAAAGTTGAAAGAGTTGACCGTTGCAGATTCTACCAAATTTCTCCGCCAATCTTGCATCTAAAGACTTGAAATTTTAGATGTAGGTTACTTTGACACAAGTAAAACTTTTTATTTTGATTTGAGACCAAAATAATAAATGCTAGGGAGTCAAAATTGGGGTCCAAGATATAAAAGATTATTTCTGCGGTCTCTACGAAATTACTCAGACAATTTTTGGTCTAAACATTTGAAATCTTACATAAAGTGTATTAGCACGTAGTACAAGTTATGAACCGTACATAGAGCACGAGCAAAGCCGGCCTCAACTGCTAGTTATATATATATATATATATATATATATATATATATATATATATATATATATATATAGCATTCATGAAGTTCCGTCTGGGTTTGTTTACAACAATATTATGTCAGCTGATATTTGGCCTTGACGATGAATGTCCTGAGAAACTCATCTCTGGTTAAGGTTTACCAGTTTTAAGATAGTTTGTTATTCTGAAACACACACACACACACACACACATACACATACACACACACACACACACCCACACACGCACACGCACACACACACACACGCACACACGCACACGCACATACACACACACGCGCGTGCGCGCGCACACACACACACACACACACACACACACACACACACACACACACACACACACACACACACACACACACAAAGAACACAAAGAACACAGCCAATTTTTTTTGTATAAAAAAGCTGCGACTATTTAAAAATACGACAATAATCGCAGAGGAGATATAATATGTAGTAAACAAGTGCGCCGGCTTTTAATGTCACAAAGTTTATAACATTAATGGGGGGGGGTCATTGAATGCCCTTTTTTATTCGTTCATTTTTTTTTTTTCATACGAAAATTTTGAACGCTTATACATTTAATCTGTTGAGGATTTGCGTAATTCCTCTGAACAATAAATGAAAAAGAAATAAACTACGACATTTAATGTAAAATAAACTTTTGTGTGTGTGTGTGTGTGTGACTCGGAAAGATAAAACAGCAAAAACCTTACAAAAGACGATATTGTCTTTTTTTTTATTAAACAAAACATTCGCTACCTTTATTTAAAGTAACCATTTTTATGATATCAATAACAAAAATATGAAATCTTTAACATTACAAACAAGAAGGAGAATACGAGAGTAATCTCAGAGAATTTGTAATTTAAAAGAAAGCTGTGATTACTTTTTTTTTTACTGTAACAAGTTTCTTTTTATTAAATGAAGCTGCGACGACGTTTCCTATTTCACATAATCTTGCCTACAATTAATTCAATATTCTTGGGAATAAGTATAAAAAAATAATCAAGAAGAAATTAAATAATAAAAAACATGCCGGCTAGCTTTCAACTAAAGAAAAATAAAGAAATAAAAGGTTATGACCATTACATACCTCCAACGCACCACACAGATTTACCCCCCCCCAACACGCTGTAACTGAAATTAAATTTAATATCATCATCATAACTATTGTGACATTTTAAAGAGGCTTCAAATAAAGTAATATTTTTAAAAATTGTTTTTCAGCATAGAAAAATAGTGAAAATACAAGACTAAAATCGTGTTTACATTATCGACGCTTTGAAACAACGCTTTAAACAAGCGTAAATAAGCGTGTATAAAAATCTAGTAAAAATCAACTACTGCTCAGATTTTCATGAAATTTTCGATACTTATTTTAAAATTAAGTTTTCGGTAAATATCTGAAGGGATTTTTTTTAATGCCACGAAAACTAAAAAGAAACAAAACAATTTAGGTTGATAAAAATTCCAACATTTTATAAAACTGAAGAATCTAAATTAATATATATATATATATATATATATATATATATATATATATATATATATATATATATATATATATACGAGCAAACAGTTAATAAAACATGTAAAAAAAAAAACACTTTGAAATGAGTTAAAAATATATTTAATCTGAAAAGGAAACACTAGATAAGTGGATAGTCCTTAATCCGCGGAGTTTCGAAGAAATACTTACCTTCTCATCAGAGGGTAGGAATTCGCAAAATGCGGGATCGGATTTTGCATGCAAAAGTATTTGATTAAACAACGAGTAAGTCAAAGATCTTACTTGAAAACAAAAACAAAAAAAAATAGTGAAGCACAGGGAGTATGGTGAAGAAAAAGATATATATATATATATATATATATATATATATATATATATATATATATATATATTTCATGTATGTATATATAAACCCATTACTTATTTTACTTTAATTTGTTAATAAAAAAATGGACATAAAATCAATATTGCCCATTTTTATTTGAAACTTCAAGCAAAATAAATAATGCGAACATTTAATAATGTAACTATTTAAAAAAAATATATAGCGTTAATCAAGTTTTGTTTGTGGTTGTTTATTTAGACTTGACAATGAATGCCGTGGAAAAATCACTTCTGATTGAACCAAATATCAGCTGATGCGATATTGTAAACAAACACAAACGGAACTTGATGCAGGCTATATGTATTATTTCCTTACAATTTTTCAAAGTTGCCTTTTTTTAATAAAAGAACGTAGTAGTCGAAGAAGTAACAGTTCCTCCGAAATTAGCGTCGATTTTTCCTCTTTTGTTATTAATGGTTTGCAATGTTAAAACTTTGTTACATTAAATAAAGTAGTTGACATTTTTATTTTTATTATTGATATTAATGAAAAGTGACATTTTCAGGGCATTCATTGTAAAGGCTAAATGTCAGCTGACGTGATATTTTAAACAAGTTGCATTAAAAAAAATTTTTTTTTTTAAATAAAAAAATGTAACTCTGCAATTAACTTACCAAATTCTCCTATGAAAAGTTGAAAGAATCGCTTAGTAAAATAGAGTCCTCTCCCATTAACCAACGATGACGATTTGAAAAATGTCTAATAAGGTTATTATTTCAGCAGGATCCGTAAATTGCAGGAGTATAAAAAATAAATAAATAAATAAATAAAAAAATAAGACAACGATGGATTCGAAATAATTATAACATCGTTTCCTGGACTTTAGAAAAGCAAAATTTCTTTATTTTGATTGCGAACAATCTGCAAATAATTTCTTTGCAAAAATAATCAAAACACGAAAAGTTGAGCAAAGATGATTATGATTAAAGTTAAAACATTCACTCATTTGTCGTATAGAAAATATTTCTGATTACTATGTTTTTTTTTAACTTTTAAAAGTAAAATGCAATGTAGTACTGCAATTATGAAATTAGGTGAAAAACTAAATAAAAACTAAATAAACAAGTTCAAAATAAAATGAGAAGGTTCTTGCGGAGTTTTTAATTTGGATTTCAAATTATATATATTTATAAAGAGTTTTCGTTACAATATCTTTACTTTATATAACACTAGCGAGGGGTACCCGGCGTTGCCCGGGTGTTTGTAGGTGTGTGTGTAAACTCCGATGTTATAGGAAAAAGACTAACCCACATGCGGCGAGCGACAAATATTGAATATTTATCTTCCCGAAATTGAGCAAATTAAATAGACAGGCGAGCTTCGTTGTTAACTGTGAGATATTACGATTTATATGTGATATAAAAAGTTTTAAAAAGTTGTTAAGCGAGCGACCGCTTCTCTGAAAACAGCCTTTTGTTGACATACAGAAAAATCGAACACACACACATACATACATACATACATACATACATACATACATACATACATACATACATACATATATGCATACATTAGGCACCGCCAAAAATGGACGCAAAATCAAGTTGTTGTTGTTTTTTAAAATGAAATTACATTTATTAAAATCCATTATTTCTGAGTAACTTTTTTTTTCCAGAAAGATAAAACCCTGAATTTATATTTTATTATATAGAAAACAGAATAATGTAAAAATGTTTCTATTTTTAATTAAATTTTAAATGTTAAATTTTTCCCAAAAGTTAACAATTGACATTTTTTGTCTTGCACAAAAAACGTACATAAATATAAAAAAAAAAGGTTTTTGAAATAATTAATTTATTTATTTATTGTCTAACTAAGATTTAGGATGATTTTCTAAGAGAATATGCAAAAATATTATAATATAAGTACCTGGATTTCAAATAATTCTGCTTATTCATATAGGTAACCAGTTATTTAGCGTTGATCTAGAGTCTAGATCGACATTGTTTACGTTTGCGTTTGATAAGAAGCAAACTATGGAAGACCAAACAGGCCAAAAAAAGTTATTTTTCAGTGATGAAAATTTCAATGTATTATTAAGCTGAGGCTGGCCAGTACCAGATGGGTCACCATTTGTATGAGTTTGGTTTTTAATGTGTATGTGTGTGGGGGCAATTTAAAGCAGAATAAAAAAAAATATTTCAGCGCGTTTGGTCCACCGTAGTCGAAAGGCGGCAAACGTTTTCAAACGGGATCGAAAAAAAAGATGCTATTTTTAACACAAATGGCACACTATTTATCGAATTTTTTTTTTTTGATATCGATTCTTCAAAGCATGCCCTGTTTAATAATGGTCATGCATTATTCGGCTCGCTAAAAAAAAAAAATGTTAATTTATTTATCAAAGATTTTAAAATGACTTTTTTCGTATAAATATTAAAAAACATTTTTTTTTGTTTTGCTTAACTTAAATTAATTATTTTACTTAACATATTCACCGAATTTCACACTTCAAAACTCAAAAGCGGGATAATTAAACACAATCGAAGTTCTGATATTCAGACGTCAAAATAAGGTATGCAAACAATTTTTTTTAATCTATAATTCTGTCCCTTACAAATACACAATATGTTGTGTTCAGTTTCAAATGATTATTTTAAGCATATTTGTTCCCACTTCAAAACAAGGGGGGTTTTGTAAGCAAAAAAAAATATATATAAATATCGTTTATGAAAAATAAGTACACCGTTATAAAGTTCATTCTTCTCTTAATAATCGCTGAAAATTTCGTATTGATCAGATAATTACCTGATTTTTGGTAGATTTTTAAAAAGACGTTCCGTCAAAAAGTACTGACCTGCCCCCCCCCCCAGTTTTGGCGGTGCCTAGCATACATACATACATACATACATACATACATACATAAATTTTTGCTTTTATATATATAGATTTTAAAGAGCATTTTAAATTACAATCGTTTTAAAACAATTATGTCTTCTTTTCAGTACGTTGAATACAAGATAGAAGAAAAAGCTAATTTGCGCATAAAAAAAATCAATTCAATATTGGCCGGAAAGCTACCGGAACAGCTCGCAATATAAACAAAGCGTTTGACCCAGAAACGATTACTGAACGCAAACCACAGGTAATTTAAGAAATTTCGTGGCGGCGACGAGAATCTTGAAGATTATGAACTTCGTGTGTACGATGATGATGAGTGTAGTAGTCGGCTATCGGATGTTGAATTAAGAACCGTAGTCAAAGTCAATGCACGCAGAACTGTTCAAGAACTTGCTTCTGAATTAGACGTAACGTATACGACGATTTCTAAATGCGTGCCTTACGAATTGAACGACAACCAAAAGAAACGTCGTCATAAAGTGTTATCTTCCCTGCGTTTACCCAACAAGAAGTACCAGTTTCGCGACCGGGTTCTTTACAACAACCGGCGACGCTCAGCTCAGTGGTTAGATGCCGACGAAGCTCCACGACACTTCTGAAGTCAAAGCTGCACCAAAAGAAAATCATGCTAACTGTTTAGAAGTCAGCGACCTGTGGTCACTCATTGCTATTTTTGAAAGCAGACGAAACTATTACGACAGAGGAGTACGGTCAACAAATGGATGAAAACCAGAAAATGTACCCCCAAATGGGGAGCCGTGTATGTATTAGTTTTAAAATTGGGAGTACCAAACTGGTCAAAGGAAAAATTATTCTCAACTCGCATTTAGGTAAAAATGCACTTCCATATAAATAATTGAATTCATTCAATAAGTATCGCTAACAAAATCAGACAACATCTACGTAAAAACGCGATACATTACTCGTCCTGCGAGATAACTCAGTGGAAGAAGCTTAGGATTCTTATCACGGGTTCCCGATTTCGAATCTCGCCAGATTTAGCCACTCTTATGAGTCGTAGACGACGAAACAAGTGGGTAATTATATTTAAAAAATAATACACATGCCGCTCTCCCTTGGTACCAAACTGGTCAAAGGGAAAAGTATTCCCAACTAGCATTTAGGTAATAATGCACTTCCATATAAATAATTGAATTCATTCAATAAGTATCGCTAACAAAAACAAACAGCACGCACACACACACACACACACACACACACACACACACACACACACACATATATATATTATTTTTAAAATCTAATTATCCATTGACACGTGTTTCGTCTATATATATATATATATATATATATATATATATATATATATATATATATATATATATATATATATATATATATACCCATTGCAGGGAGTCCCGGGATTGATTGAGTACCAACGAGTGTTTCAACCTCTAATATTATATTTTAATCGAAATCGGTGAAATCGTCTTTTTTTTTCAATTAAATCGATTAATTTGCCTGCTCTAGTTTGGGACACTTCGCGGTGCACCAGGAGAAAGCTTCACATGTCTTGTCTCTCCACATTCACTTAATCTTCATTGCAGAGAACCTACTGTTGATTTTAAGAAATTATTTTATTTAATGGCTCAAATTAAAGTTTAAAAATGAAAAAGTCAAGTATGATGATTTAATTGTGCTGTAAACAGAAACGTTCGTTTGGAACGCGCCCTGTCATATGAAAAAACCTTCTGTTGATCTTATATGCCGGACCTTTCCGCTTGTGTGGTGGTCAAACGTCTCAAGTGAACGCGTGATGTGTAAGGTGTTAACTTTAGTCAAAATCGTCTGTTTCATGTTTCATCGGATATTTTCGATTATCATTGATCGATACTTATCGAAGACATTTCGATATGAAACATATCTAAGAACACTGCCAGCCATATAAAACGCATTTGTGTGACACTGCAATAAATAAATAAATAAATAAATAAAAAGTAAATAAGAAGTAAATAAATAAACAAATAAAAATTAAAAAAAATCAGCCCAGCCGTTAAGGAATCTATAGGAAACGAATTCACACACACACACACACACACACACACACACACACACACACACACACACACACACACACAAAGTACATTTTATATATATATATATATATATATATATATATATATATATATATATATATATATATATATATATATATATATATATCGTTTTACTTAAGAGAAACCAACACATATATCTATGTACATAAAGTTGAGAAATAACCCCCATCCCCCGCGCGAATAACTTTTGGAAAGTTTTAGTAATTTTTTATTTGCGACGAGACAGTCGCAAAAGTTAAAATATATTTTAACAGATAGTAAATACTAAATGCTATTGTTAAAGGGAAGTTACTCTTCATTTTTAAATACACGATTATCCCCCTTGATTCCTTTTCTCAAATCAGTTCACATGGAACGAGCAGGACATTTTTTATAGTGATTTCAATGTTTGGAGGAAAACCGTTTCCATACTTATTAATTCCTTCTTTGGTTAAGAGCAAAATGTAATCAGTGCATTGATACTACACGTATATAGTTTCTATCCTCGAACAATTAACGATCGATCTAACATGGGGCATTTAAAAAAAAATTGTCCCAATGAAGTGCGCCCCTTTCCCATTTAAAACCGATATTGTATCGAATTATGGTCTCATGGTGATGCAAGTATTTTCTCTCCTTCCTTACTCTATTGGGCTTAAGAATGCAGTGTAGTATCTGTTTTTGTATTACTCATTATCTTTTCTGTGTCCAGTCAGTAAATAAGAGATCCTTTTATACTGAGGTACTTTTTATTTTTATCCTTATCCAGAATATACCCCCTTTAAGTAAGCTGAAATTTTAAAACATTAAAAACTGACCTTGTTTCTAACTGTGTACATGTGCGTAGGGGAGTATTTGACACTCTGTCTTAGCTGTTTCATTAGGAGTACAACGTGCCTTCTATAGATTTTTTTTTTTTTTTTTTTTTTTTTTTTACAAAGGCATCACCACATTATCAAGGCCCAGAGGCCACTCAAGGATAAGGGTTAAAGAGTGTACAGTAGAAGTTGGTCAATATAGTAATCATTAGTAATGAAAATTTGGTAAATTTAATAACTTATATGGAACGGCTCATCAAGAACTTATTTACCTTAGACTTGAACACAACCATATTGTAGTCAGCCGGAAAGCAGGAAAACGGAAGACAATTCCACAGGCGTGCAGTTCTAAGAAAGAAGCTTTGTTCATGGAATCTATGTTTAGGTTTAGGCACAGATAAAGAGTGGGGGAAATTATTGATAGTGTTTACAGCTAGACGAGTGTTTCTTGTGAAAGTTTGGCGAGGGGGGACCATAGATTGAAGCTCAGTTGAACACTTTCCATGAAAATAACGATACACCAGAGACAAACTCGCAACATCTCTTCTGTGAGATAAAGGTTGTAAGGAGGAGAAAAGGACATCTCCTACGAGGCTACGAAGTCTATTTTTAACTCTATCAAGGCAGGACAAGTCCTTTCTAGCAGCTCCTGCCCAGATGTGGCAACAGTATTCCATCCTTGGACGTAACTGGCTCTTATATAGATAGAGAATAGCATCAGCAGTGAGATATCTACTGGATCGATAGAAAGATCCCACCATTTTTCCAGCGGCCTTGGCAACAGATTTGATATACGTGTTCCATTTAAGATCAGGAGTAATGGTCAAGCCCAGAAGCTTGTCAAAACTTGAGGCCTCCTGAAGACGAGAGCCATTCATTTCAATTGATGACAAATGTGGATTAAAATGTTGATGATGTAAAGAGAGAAGCTTGGTTTTAGATGCATTAAAAGTAACCAGCCACTCCTTTCCCCATTGTACTACATGCTCAAGATCAGAGGAGAGAGAATTGGAGAGTACTTGCTCGTTTACTGTCTTAGATGTGGTACCATAAATGGTAGTGTCGTCAGCATAAATGTCTACAAATGATGTAAGGATATGATTTGGAAGATCATTAATGTAGATCAGGAAAAGAGTTGGGCCCAGGATGGATCCCTGAGGGACACCGGCATTAATACTGTGAGCTTCTGATTTTTGCCCCTCAACTACTACTCTTATGAACCTATCAGAAAGAAATGATTTAATAATTGAGAAGACTTTTCCAGCTATACCATAGCTAGCGATCTTATGAAGTAAACCTTTATGCCATACCCTATCAAAGGCTTTAGATATGTCAAGAGCAATTGCCCTAGAAAGATTGCCACCGTCGAGAGATTTGCTAATCCTATGCGATATAACTGTAAGGACATCTGCTGTAGATCTAGCAGAACGGAAACCATATTGAGTGTCACTAAGAAGGTTATTTTTGTTGAGATGTTTGATTACTTCTGTATTTAACACAGATTCTAGCAACTTACTCATGACGCACAGGAGACTTATTGGCCTGTACTGAGAGGGGGATGAGCGATCACCTGAATTCTTAAATACAGGGCATACTGATGAGATTTTCCAGGGAGATGGGAAACTATTCTCCTTAAGACAACGTTTAAACAGTTTTGTAAGTATGGGCGCTAGTTCAGGTTGAAGTTTTTTGAGTACTATAATTGGAATACCATCAGGGCCAGTTGCTTTACTCGAATCAAGGTTTTTGATTAGCTTGGCAACATCACGTACAGATATACGTATATCACATAGCGTGTTTTCTGATACAGGGGGAAATATTGGGGGTTGGCGGTCTTGGTCGCAAAGGGTAGAATTAGCTGCAAAGTTCTTGACAAAGAGTTTGGCTTTGTCTGATGCTGACGAGATTACCTCAGGTCCATTGATAATAGTTGGGATGGAGCACACGCTTCTGTTCAGGATTCTGTTTGCTATTTGCCAAAACTGGTGGGAACCAAGCCGCTGCTCAGCTACTTTGGACTTAACAGATTGAGCATACAACTCTCTTGCGTTCCTTATTACTTTCTTACAATAGTTGCTGGCAGTCCTGAAAACGGCTTTAGTTTCCATACATCTATTACGTTTGAAGCAGTGGAAAAAGTGATTTCTGTGCGCAATGGCAGCAGCACATTCTGGAGAGAACCATGGCTGGCTGTTAGGTTTTTGCTGAAACATTTTAGAGGGTATGAAATGGTCAATACCTACAATTAACCATTCAGTTAGGTCTAATACTATAGAGGACACATCCTTTTTAAACATGGAATGCAGAGGTAGATCAGATATAAATGTACATAAATAAGATTTACAGACTGTATTTGTACAGTCAATTAAAATTGTTGTAGACTTTTGAAAATTCAGCATGTTATTGCTAAATATCTTATTTTATGACTTCAAGTTCAAATGAATAGCTACAGCAGGAATTGGAATACACCTTACTAAAGTCTGATTGCGACAGCTAGTGAATTTCATAATGCAATCTTGATATGCGAACGCGTTAAAAGACCAATATGCAACAAAAATTCTGTCTTAAAAGTGTGGAAAATGCCACAGAAACGTATATAACACTTTATACGGCTTTTGAAGCATCTTGCACGAATCAAGCTAAGGTTTTGAGTGGCATAAGAGATTAAAGAAAGGCAGGGAGTCTGTGATGGAATAATGAGAAGTGTGGGAGGCGTAAAGAAGTCAGAACACCAGAGTTGATTTTATTTCTATACTAGCAAGCCGCCCGGCGTTGCCCGGTCTTAAACAACGTATAAATAAGAATTCTGCATGAATTAAAATATAACATTTATGCGTATTTTACGACCGGGCAAGGCTGGACGGCTTGCTAAGTAGTGTAACGTATCACCAGAAAAAAGTATTCATAGTATTGCATTATCGAGCTGCCTTAAAGTACTTTGTGTTATTAATATCGATATTTAAGTAACACATTGGAATCTCTCTCTCTCTCTCTCTCTCTCTCTCTCTATATATATATATATATATATATATATAATGTATACTAGGTTGCTGAGAAAGTTCTTGTGAGATTTATAATTTTGATTTCATATAATGTATTTTTAAATAAGTTTTCGTTAACGTTATTTGTCACTTTAAAGAGCGTTTTTCGCTCTATTTAATCGTTTGAATTACAGTCGTTTTAAAAAAATTACGAATTGGACTACGAAACTCTGCCTCATCCGCCAGACTCCCCAAACCTCTCACATACCGACTACTACTTTTTCCAGCATCTCAACAATTTTCTGCGTAATAAATGCTTCAAAAACCTAAGCCATATCAGAAACACCTTCAGCGACTTCATCGCCATCAGAACGCAAGATTTTCAGGTTACTGGCATAAATATACTTGTTTTGCGTCGGCAAAATGTGTTGATTCTGATGGTGCATATTTCCATAAATATATTTTTGTTTGAGTCTAGATTTTTAAACTTAAATAGTAAAACAGCAAGAACTTTCTTGTCAATCTGATATAACCAAAATACACCCATTCCTGAGTCCAATAAATGACAGTGGAACCTCGGGATACTGTCGCCCTAGGATACGTTTTTTTCAGGTTTCGATGTGAAATACGATGTTTTCCGGCCCCTAGTTACGGTATTTGCACTGCCTTAACGTGTTATTTATAATGTTATTTGATTATATATATATGTGTATTATATACTGGATTGTATTTTGTTACTAATTTTTAATGCCGTATCCGGGGGTTCTACTCTACTGTTGTTTATGTATTTCAAATATGCACGAATTGATAGCACCGTTCAATGAATAACCAAGGAAAGGTAAAAAAAAAAAATGGTACTGGACAAAAGAATGCGAAGAAGCATTTATAAAAAAGTGTTATTATCGAATCTAGGTTTGGCGCATTACAATCCAGAGAGAAAGAATTACTTGTAGTATTATACGCAAGTGAATATAGTTTAGGAGCTGTGGTTTTACACAACTTTGTAGATGGGCCAACTAAAACAATTGTCTATGCTTCAAGCCTATTACTACCGGCGGAAATAATTATAGTCAGGTCGAAAAAGATGGCGGTGCAATTGTGTACGCCATTAAAAAATGCACAGGTTCATTCATGGTAGACCATTCGTTTTAAAAACGGGGCACAAACCGCTACTGTCGGTTTTTTGTTAAAAAATAAAGCGTGTCGACGCATACCGCAAAATAAATTACAGACATGGAGCATTGTTTTGCTTAGCTAAAATTTTAAAACGCAACATTTGAATCGAGTGAAATCACACACGCAGTTGGCCTATCTCTATTGATTCAAAAAATAAAAATTAAAAACTCGGTATTGCTTGGAGAAACGGGAATACCAGCATTAACACAAGCAAAAGAATTAGCGGACATACTAATTAACACTTTTACACAACTACTGGTGACACTAGAAGAAGAAAAAAGAGAAAATGGATCAATATGTTAACAGTATGAAGAAACTAATATGGCGGAGTAAAAAATAAAGACAAGATTAAGGATGTTTCCTTTTTCGATATGTGACGAAATGCTTATGCATGAAGATAAAGTTGTAATAAAGAGAACTTTGGAAGAACTGGAATCTCCAGAATAAAGTCAGTGATGAGAGGTCACATTTATTGACTTGAAATGGATCAGGACATTGCAAATCTTGTAAGACAATATAAAATACTGCCAAAAGCAAAAGTTTCATCGATGAAAACATATTCATATTGATAAAGCAGAATCATCGAAGGGATACTAATTATCTAGTAATCGTGGATAAATGTTTGAAATTGTCTGTAATCTACAAATATAAACACCCAGCGACTTCGAACACTATAAAAGCGGTAGACAAAGTATTTAGTCGTTTTGGAGTACCAAATAAAATTGTAAGAAGATAATGGTACCATGTTAAAAAAAAACACTTACGGAATACTGAGTCATTAGCAATTGAACACGTGTCAACATTAACATAAATCCTGGATCTAACGTACAAAAGAAAAAAAAAGCATTAAAAAATTCATAACGATTTATAGGATACCACCAAATAAAGATTATAACACAAATTTATCACTGGTTAAAATTATGTTTGCGAAAAAGATACGTTGAATATTCAACAGCATATGACCAAGTAATGTAAAAAAAAAAGAAAAAATACTAAAGATAATACACAGTATAAAACATAAAAGGACGGCGATAAAAAATCAGGAATTATCGGGAGGAAAGTGTTTTGTATTTAGTCTTCAGAAGAATTGGGAAAATGGTCTCTATAATAAAAATATATATTTTTCCATAAAAGCCATTGAAAACATATACAGAAGTAACAATGGAAGTGTTATACGACACTTTCCAGATTACATCTCTCTATTAGCAATAAAGTAGCGATGTAGGTAACATAAACTTCAAGAATTGCGCTTTAACCAAAAACTAAAAATGCACTATTTCAAAGTGAAAGGAAAAGGAAAATGGCTGAATATTTATGTTCAAACTCAAAGAAAACAAACAGTTTAGAGTAAAATTCAATGGAAAGTGTTATAATGGTACAGTCTAGCACCTCTCTAGCAGTAATAGTGGTTAGCTATTTGTGTGAGACTGCGACGGTAAGAAAGATTTAAAAAGCAAAATGGAAGTTTGACAACAAGACTAAGACAGAAAGGACCCCCATGCGCAGTGTATTCGGAATCACGTCTAAACTTATCCCCATACACACATACCCTCTCTCTCTCTCTCTCTCTCTCTCTCTCTCTCTCTCTCTCTCTCTAACACACCTAAACACACACACACATACGCACACACACATGCGCACACACAAACACACACAAACACACACACACACACACATATATATATAATTTTAGTCATTCTATAAATAAAAAAAAATTATAACGTGAAATGTTTCAATTTCAAATCAAAAGATTTTGATTATTCTATGTAAGACAAAAAATACATTTGAAATATTATAACTCCTTATCCTATAAGATTTCGATGTCTACGATCTCTTCAAATGAGAAAATATTAGCAAATAATTATAATGGTTTACACCTTATTTACTAAAGTCAGTGAGACATCTAAAATAACAATTAAAAGTTTTTTTTAGTATTTAGATCTCATAGAGTAAGGGAAGTTAATGAAAAGTATATACAAATTCACATCCAAATTGCATGGTAAAATCCGAAGCGAATTTCTTTGATAGCAATGTGGTAAAGTGATCTAATCTGTATTTTTAGTAATCCACATCACATGGTAATAGTCCGAAGCAGGCATTTTCCTAGATAAATTTTCTTTGTTTATATAATGAGTCCGGTAAAAAATTTTTTTATATAGGCCCGGTTGATCTGTTTATTAATAAACATATAATTCAATATTTAATGTTTAATATTTTTATAATTATAGAACATGAGCTTCAAATACCAAAATAACTTCAAGTTGTTTATAAAACAAATATTTTGTAAGACTTATAATCACAGGTTTCCATACCATTTGATGGTTATATAATTTTACCCTATATATATATATATATATATATATATATATATATATATATATATATATATATATTGTACTATTCGTACAATAATCATTATTGTATTACCCCAGTAATTTTTCATATAATTATTTCACCTGGATTATTATTTTGCTTTTATCGATATTAACGGTATAAGAGTCTCCATAACCACAAGTTAATTTATAACTGTTCTTATAAGAAAAGCGGTTTAATAATTAAAATTATACAAGTTATCAATCCTGATCTATAAATTCTCAAACAGTTGGAAATGTTTTCGAAGTCCAAAAGTTTTAAACGCCCTTTGATAAATACAACATTTCTCGGTATTTAAGTTTATAATGAATAAAGCCGATCTTGTAAAGTTCAAAGTATACGAGTGTTTGTTCTTGCATTACGCCATTTTGATTGGATCATGCGTGATATTATAAACCGTTTGAAATTTCATTATTTTGATGATCACGTAATCTGATAGACGTATCCGAACAGCCCGGGAAATTGTCAGAAATTGCCGGAACTTTCATAGGGAGCGGAGTGCTGTATATGACCTTAAACTATATCCGATGGTGAGGCCCCAGCTTGCGGGCTTTGGGGAGTGTGAAGTCATCCTTTAATTGACATTGCTCCCAGGTCCACTCTGACCCGGAGTGGTAGTACCTGTTAGGGTCCCAACTATGGGTTATATAGAAGCCGACTTGAAAAAAAATTCTATTAAAAGTTTTCTTCAAAATCAATGGATTCGGCATTAAATAACCTGAAAAGGATTGATATGCCTTAAAACAAAAACAACCAACCATCATAGGGAGCGGTCGTTATTTCAGGGAATGTAAACGAAAAATTCATGTGAAATGTATCGGAACGAGAAATTAAACACAGGCGGCGTTGGCGCGAAAATGTCCTAAATCTGGTAAAGTTATCGTATACCTTGAAGAGAGGGAGATAGAAAATGACTACTGAGTAAAAAAAAAAAGGAAAAAAATTATCAGAATTTCGGATGACGAATGAAAGCGACTGTTAATATACTTCAGATAATGGCTAGGGTATTTATTTTGTCTTCAGAAAATGATATAACGCAAATACGGACATTACAAGTATTTAAATAGATTTTATTATTTTTGTCAAAGACATGTGAACAGCCTGAAAAAATATCTATGATAAATTAATTAAAACTTGATAGCCGTGATTATTTTCAACAAAAAACAACAAAAATAAAAACAAAACTAAAGTGCTACGAAGACAGAAATAGTGCCATTAAAACGAGCGACCGTTTATGCCTTAGAATTTATTTTTCTACGTAGTAACTGTCATTTTCAATGCATTTACACTAGCAATGAATGATGGCTGTGCATAGGCGTTTGGAGTGTGCTTTGCCATACGAGGGTCATTTCAAAAGTAAAGCCTCCAATTTTGTTTCTAAATATTCCAAAAAGTTTAAGAGTTACGAAGACGTAAGTGGTACCATTAAAACAAGCGGCCTTTTGTATTTCAGAATTTATTTTTCTACATACGCACTATCATTTCGAATGCACTTTTGCCAGGAATCCAATGACGCATCTCTGGGTCCATGCTTTCCTGGTGTCTCAAACCATCAACATCTTCAATAGAAAAATGAAATTTCAGGTCATGAATGCATAAGTATAGTCATCATAACAATGCGATTTGCACTTTATCTGATGTAGATCAGATAAAGTGCGTATGAAAAAAATAAGAGACATTACGTTTTAAATGCCCCTCGTAGAATTATCTCTACGTTCAAACGATATGCAGTTGAGATTGCGCTACCTACGTTTAACTATGCACCTTATGCGCAAGTCCAGTTAGAGAGTGTATCAATTGTGTCTACTACAAAAAAAAAAGATTGAAATTAATAAAATTATATATGTTTGATATATGTTTCATTTATTCTCTATTTATTCTATCTTGTTTGAATTAAAATGAAAAACAATATTACTATTACAGAAAGAAAAAAAATAATATGCATAATTATTGTTCGTCCATCGGTTGCAGAGATTACGGTGATCATGCAATTGTTCTGTGGGTTCAAAGATGGCTTATTAGACCGGTTCGAGCTCTGAAGTATTTCCTGCATGTTCTACACCAGTGGGATAATTCTGTATCAGAAATATCAATTGCCCTGTCTTTTCTAATGTCACGTTTTCTCTTGCGTTCTTCATTATGTGTGGACTCAGCAATTGTAGCCCATTTTGTGAGTTGCAGCACGCCAGAAATATCTGTCTTGAGTTAGTCTTTTCCCATGAGTTAGAATACAAACCGAACTACTTCAGGGATACTTTCAGATCGTCCCTGAACATTTTCTGCAGTCCTCCTGAAAGTGTTTTTCCTTTGGACAGTTTACCGTAAGAGAGCTGCTCTGGGAGACTTGAATCAATTATGCGGCATATATATTGCATCATATTAAACTTATGTAATTAATATAGTGCGTAACAAGACATTCATCCATTTTCTTCTATTATAATTAATATATTTGACTGACTAAAAACATTGATAACGAGATTTAAAATTATGACGTTTTTATTAATTTCATGTAGTACTTATCCAAGCTATTATTTTAATTTGTATTCCAATGAAAACAAAATATTGCAAATGTATATATCTATAAAAGTGAACGTGTGTGTGTGTGTGTGTGTACATTCCACTACGCAATAACTCTGTCAATTTTCAGTCTACAGACTCGAAACTTTATATACAGGGTATGGAGATTTGGAAAAATCTTTGTAATCCGTTTTCGGCCAGAAATGTAGCTCTTAAGGGGTCAAAGTTCAACGATTTGACCTTTGAGAACTCTATCAAACTCCTCCGACTCTTTTCGGTCTAAGCATTTGAAATTTTAAATATAAGTTCATTGGACATTGATCTAACTTAATAACTTGATCTGAGTCCAAAACAATAAATGTTAAGGGATTATAAAAGGGGTCAAAGTTAAAAAAAAATGACCGCTTTCTTTTTGCTGAGCATACACCTCCAAATACCAGGGCAACGCCGGGCACCCATGCTAGTGTATAATATTTCTTAAGTATTTATTAAAATTAAACTAAACTATTTCGAGAGTACCCTCTCTCCAAGCCGTTCTGATAGAGTTAATAATTTCTCACACCCTCGTCACTATATAACAATGGGAACAGAAGATCATTTACTTCCGGTTGCAATTCAATTCATCATGATGTTATTTCTAAGTATTGACAGAGTTCACGTTAAAGACACACACGGAATCTTTATTTGAAATCTACGATTGGATCTGATTTTGGTGGTTCTTTATGTCTGACAATATTAAATATTTGAAGCTCGAATTTATTGAATCCACAGATACGGACACGGGATAATTATTTCCGTTTTTGGTTTGTTCGTCTCGATCACAATTAATCAGCCAACCTATACGAAAATCAGTTTGTAACAAAAGATTGCGAATTCAAGTAAAAGTTTAATGAAGCAGACTACGCAGTCTCCTTCTTTGAATAATGCTATTTCCGTCAGTTAGACTTTATTTTGATTGATTTTTTTTATTATGTACTGCAAATACTTCTGTATAAGACGGTCTATTTTAACTTTTTATTTCTGTTTTCCTTTTTCTTTTTTTCTTTTTCTTTTCTTATTTACTCACTCTGAATCTTTTGACCAAGAAGAGAAAGAGAAAGGAAAAAAGGAAAAAAAAGAAAGAAAAAAAAAAACAACGAAAAAGAAGGAAATCAAAAATAAAAAGTGAAAAAGGATCGACTTATACACAAGTATATATGGTAATCCTTTTGTTCGGTTTATATATCCGTCATTGATATATATATATATATATATATATATATATATATATATATATATATATATATATATATATATATATTGCAAAACTGGTAATAAGTAAAAATCTGAAGTAGCTGCTCAATACTATTGCAGAGCAAATATATTTTTGTATTACTGTTTTATCTGTTTTAGTTACACATGTTTCCGTTATCGGATCGTATCAACGATCCAGCAAAATCCAGCAAATTCCATATGACATCACAACAACTTTACCTCTCCCGTATTCTCTCCCCACCTACCTCTCTTCCTCTGTGTGTGCGCGTGCGCGCGCGCGTGTGTGTGTGAGTGAGCGTGTGGGTGTATGTGTGTGTGTCTCCCTTCTCCATACACTCGAAATTTATGTCTATCTGGCTAAAGTTTTTAAACTCAACTTCACGCGTGTTCGATATTTTCTTATTTATTTATTCAATTATAAATCTTAAAACTTAAATTCTATCAGATCGAAATTGAGACTCCTCCGCCCTTTTTTTTCATCGCATTCTTCTAAAATTGTCTTTCTAAATAATAATAACCATTTAGAAAAAAATAAAGATTTTTTAAATTGGATTTTCAATATTTTATTCAAAACAAGGAACACGAAGTAATGGTTAAACGTTCCTTATTCCATGGAGTTTCAAAGATAGGCTCTCCTACTCAGATGAAAAATGTTAGCAAAATAGTATGTATAGATGAATATATATTTTCACTAGCTTTTCAATACAGTCGAGAAATTTTGAAATAAAAAAAATCGTTTATTGGAAAAATGGAAAAGGATACTAAACAGTATCCAATAATTGCAAATATCTAGCGAGTTTCAAAAGTCGTAATAGGTGTGGCTATAAGCAAATCCCATGGAAGCTCTTTAAAAAATATCCGGGGTTAAAGAAATGATGAAAATTTATATATATACTAGCACCCGTCGTAGACTGGGTTCAAAAACAGCCTACAGAAAATGGACTCTAATTTATGAAAGTATGATAGGTTATGAAAAGGAAGGGTTGTAAAGAGATAGCTTCGAATTTGGGGGTATCAAAACCAAAGCAAAATATGATGAAAGTAAAAATAAAATAGATAAACCCCATAATTTATTATACCACACCTGTTCACACTGAAACACTTATCACAATATTCTATGGATCTATATTAAAAACCCTTGTTAAACTTTGTGACATATTTCCATTCTATGGAGGTCAGACGCCAACGAACACCCCGTAATTATATTATATCATATTTCTTCAAACTGAAACATTATTATCAAAGTATACTTACACAGATAGATATGAAAAGTCTTTATTAAAGTGTGTGCCTATTTCTGTTCTATGGAGGCCAGGCGCGAACGCAGACCCCACAATTTTATTATACCATCCCTATTTAAGTTAAAATATACTTATCAAAGTAGTACATCTATATCAAAAACCCTTGTAAACGTTTTTTTATTTCCGTAATTTGTGGAATAGGCGCGAACGCAGATCCCACAATTTTAATGAACCACCGTTCTGCCAGATCAAACATACCCATTCCTGTGTCTCGATACATCTTCTATCATTATATGTAATCAGTTTTTTAAAATAGTCAACCATATAGGAGCCTATTCGTGACCAGACACATACACACACACGCACACACACATTCAGCTTTATATATCCTGATAGATATTACTTGAAGTAATACTTTCAGGGCGATCCTAGCCAAAGAGGAGAAGCTCAATATTTAAGAATAGAGCAATATATAAGTTTAGTGGTTATATTTAAATTCTGAAAAAAAAAAACCCCAACATATAGACACATATATTCGAATTAAGAATTTATTGTTTGACAAAGGAATATATAGAAGGGGTTATGTTGATTTCCTTAATCCATGGATTTTCAGTAATGGCTCATATCATCAGAGGAAATAAAATGCGGTAAGCAAAATGTTCAGCTGTGAATAGACACTTATTTTGCTTTTCAGCACAGATATTGGAAATAGTTTTTTTGAGTTGTGAATGATAATTATCTGGAGATAATTATAGGAAAAGGGAATTTGATACAACCTGGGCAGTCGATTATCCGATAATTAGATCATACGTCGGGAACATCATCAACATAACTTCCTACAACACCAAAGCTACCCTGATCGCTGCCGCCCGCCGTACTCCCGCCGAGATCCCGCCGAAAAGCCATACTCCCAGTTCCGGACCTCTATGGAGGCAGTGATTGAAGCTGAAGGCGTCCAGATTAAATTGATGTCAGCTCTACTACATAATCAAGTTATCTGAACTGATTTTTGCAAGAAAAGTTAAAAAATAAAGCTGTAGTGTTGTTTTCTTTTAACGTTCCACCCTGTATTTTGTTTACGTTGGTTTTTGCTGCGATTTTCCTTGGTCGTCTATTTCACTGATGTTTCATTTCAAAGATTTAAAATCTAAACTTTACTTGTGTTTAATATTAATTTCAATTTCATCTTTAATTGCTGAAACAGAAATAAGTGAAAACACTTTTTTGTTTCAAAAATCTAAACTCAATCAATTACACTCATTGTTACATGTATGTTTAGTTTTATTATTATTCACGTTTAAAACTTATTTGACTTTTAAACATAAACGATTGCTTCAGAGCATTAATGTGAAGTTTTTAAGCTTAGTTTTTAATATTTATAATTATACTGGTAGATCACTCGGTGTTGCTCGGTTATAAAATACTCTTAATATTATATTTTAATTAAATGCCGATTTCGTATTTATCATTATAGATGTAATTCTCTCTTGATTATCGTATTGTATTTAATATATAGTAGTGGTCACCCAGCGTTGCCCGGGCGTAAAATATGCTTAAATATTATATTTTAAATAATACGCTTAAAATACGATTTTTTAAAGATTTTATTAATTAATTTTAAATTATATACCGTATAATCACGTTGACACACTGGTTCCTGCTGGATTCACCGAAGTTAAGCAACGTTGAAGCTGGTCAGGACTAAATGGGTAACCATTTAGCACTTCCAAGATCTGTATATGCTCTCTGCTTTCCTTGGCTTTGTTTCCGGTCGTCTTGGACTCCTCTTTGTCACGGGATTCAAACAGTGCCGATTCAGGAGAAATGTGGTTGGGATTGCGCAACACTTGCCCCACAATTACACGCGCAGTTGCCCTGTTATCTTTCGAGACTGAACGTAGGCATCAGTGATATTTTAGATTTTATATTAATAATAATAAAAAAAAAACAATATTATATTCTACTTATTATACGTTAGTGGTTTGAAAAGATTTTGAAACATATAACTTGGGTACCATTCGTTACGGTTTGAGCTATGCTACGGTTTGAACTATACGTGATGTTGCTACTCTCTGTCGTTTTGATAAATATCGTTATAACACGTATTCTTTATAATTGTCTAGTTTTTTCATTGCTTCATTTGTTCCCGCTTCTTTGACTCGTTGGTCTAGTGGTCACTATTAATTCGCTGCTTTTATATCTCATTGTAATACAGCTTCCTATTCCAGTAGTTTCATTCCAAACATCTGATGCTTCTGAAACCTTTTTCATGCTGATTAATTTCCACTTATCTATAGCCTTAGTTTTTTTTTCAACATTCATCAGCATCATCATCATCACGACGGCCTCCTTGCCCGGACCAATGTGACTCTTCCTCTCCAGAGTTTCCTGTCTTCCATCAGCTGCTCAGATCTTCAGGTTCACAGTTGGTGTCGTGTGCTATTTGCTGGATGTACGTGGATCTAGGTCGTCCTCTGCTTGCGCGTCCGTGTCGTGGAGTCCATAGCAATACATCACTCACCAATTCACGCTTGCTCCTCAGACAATGATTAGCAAATTGTAGGCGTCTTTCTCTGATAGTATTAGATATTGCAGGTACGAGTAGATTGCCATAAAGTTGCTGCTTTGTGGGATGATTTTGCCAAGATATATTTAATACTGTTTGTAACATACGGGTGTATGTGCCGTCTAGTTTTCTTTCCAATCTTTTGGTGAGTGTCCAGGTTGTAGCACCGTAAACAAGGACAGACTCTACCACTGCCCTGAAGAACTGCCTTTTCAGTTTGTTAGTTAGTCCTGAAGTCCATAATGAACGCAGCCAATCCAATGCGGCCCATGCTTTTGAGAAGCGAATTTCGATATCTCTCTCTGTGGAAACTATGTTGCTGCCCAGATACGTAAACTCAGCTACTTCTTTCAGCCTTGATCTCTCCTTTCACATTGAAAGTCATAAACTTTGTCTTATCCGCATTAATGTGGAGACCAATGTCATTCGCAGACTTTTCTGGCTTACGTAACAGTGTTTGCGCATCATTAAGCTCAATAATAGATGAGTAAAATCCCGGATTTTCGATCAATTGAGAAATATTATAATGAAAGCGATGTGTAATAAAATGGCGACATCACATAGTTCAATCAAGTTTAGTTATTCTTTGTGCACTTATAATAGTTCGGAATGTGGATTTTAAAAGAGCAGCATTTTAATTTTGTATGTCTACAACAATGACAATGCTGTTTACCATATCTATCTGATTTTCACCACATACTAATTACATGGCGGCAGTTGTACATGTTTGTTTGAAAACTTAAGAAAATTTGGTGTTCAAATAATTACAGAAAGCGTAAAAAAACTTCATCATGTATTTCCGCTTTTGTTTTCGCTGTTTGTATGTTGTTTCCCACGGCTGGAACAATTTATACTACGTTGGTTGTCTGTTCTCTTACCCCATCAAAAATTGACAACCTTACACTAGTAAATCTTGTTTGAACTCAAAATAATCGGAATTAGGATGAATGTAGAAAATGGATCTTGAGCAAACTCGCAACTTTCGGTTTCTTATAAATTTCATCCTTTAGTCCGTGCACCGCATGAACAACTTTTCTGAATGGTTTTCAGATCTATATAGTATTATTTGCATTGATCGGACGACTGTGCTCACCCTGAATCTTATTATTAGAATGTTTCGGTCAAGGTAAACTACAATTCTCTTCACGCGTGTGTTTAGGAACACGAGAATCTGTTTGTCGCACTCGGGAATCTGCACGGAATTCCGAATGAAACCCTTCATTAAATCCAAGTTGGTAGAATACTCTCGTTCTGTCACCCTTAAAAAACAAACAAACAAACATATTTTTAAGAACCTCAAAGTTCATGCTAGAATTGTCCACAAGGACGCGTGGCGTAACGGATATCAAACTGAGTAAAAAGTATGTTTTAAATGGCACTCTTTTAGGGGTTCAAAGATAAAATCATAAGTTCGGTCGATACAATTGGGAGTTACTTAAAACTTCTACTTAATAATGGCTGACGGAACGTTAATTAAGTAAAGCGTTCCGTTTGGAAGTCCGTGCAGATAGCCGAGTTTAATTGACGGATTCCCAAGTCCGTCAGTATACACCCGAAAAAAGTAAGAGGTTGCATCGAATGAATCGTTGTGAGAATTGTACTCATGGTTAAAGCAGTAATCCGATTAATACAAACGGTGAGCGATATTCACGACAAAGGGGAAAGAATGGCTGCTTAATGGATTCGATTTGTCTTGCATGACAGGTAAGTGAATATTTTTAATTTATCATTAAATCTATATAATCTCAGTGACACATATCACTGTTAAATTTGATCCTGAATAGATCATGACATACGAAAAAAAAAGAACGAAATATCACTAGATCAAGTGAACTTTTAATTAATAATTCATATAGATTAACTGTCCCATTTTTCTTGGATTTGTGCTCTTATTCCTGTCTATTTGGGTTGCAACTATTCCTACACGGAAAACACATGCATCAGTTGTTCTTTTTATATAAACAAACATTCTTACGTAGAGCTTCTCACGCTTCTAAATTAGTTAAACGTAATGCGCCACGTTCAGCGAGTATCAGACGTTCCCGCTTTGTTAATCAGCGTTATGGAGTCTTTTCATAAGTTTTGGCGCCAAACACTTTTATGTTGTTGCTTAGATGACGGCATCAAATAAAATTGATGACATATAACAGAACAGACGTTGTCATTAATTAAAATTTTGATGGAATATCTCTAAATGCATTTATTTTCTTCGCATGTCTGTTCATTCGCTCCATGACAGAAATCTTACTTCGCTAGGTCTTCGAGTAGAAGTTTAATTAATTATGCGCGTCCCTATCTCCAATATCGGTACTTGAAAAAATGCGATACATTTGGTTCTTTTTATGAGTTTACACCGCTTGTTCCTATTTTCATCGATCTGACATTTATGTAAAGAAGAAGAAATTTTTTCTAAAACATTCCATGTTTCCTTCTGCTTTTTATTACGTTTAATGTTTCTTATCCTTAGGAAGATTTGATTAGGTCGAATATGTGAGGACCTTTGCGAATCTGTTTGAAATAAATATAGGAATGCATATTTGCATTTGCATTGCACGTTTCCGATATACCCTAACTAGCTAATATAGTTAGCCTTTTATATTGCACAAATTTGTCAACAATACACACACACACACACACACACACACACACACACACACACACACACACACACATATATGTATCTGAACACCCTTGAAACAAACTTTATGGCAATCTTCCACATCTTCAGTTCCTCGCTAATAATTGTGTGTACAGTTCCCACACTGGCAACAAACTCTACACTTATTGTCTCTATAGACACACGGCGTCCTTATCCATAAATTCTTTATTTGGCCAATCAACTTGACTGTTATGACTTCCTTATACCTCCTGCATCTCTCATTATCCATCGCAAACTCCCTGCCTTTCGTGAATTTCTCATCCCATTCAAAAACTGATCCTAAATCCATGTAAGATTGTCCAAAAGCATTCCCTACCTTTTCATGGCATTTTGCCAAGTTTATAACAGAATTCTTTTTTTTTTTTTTTACACGGTGGTCACCACTAATGAAGGCCCGGAAGCCAGTCAGGGATAAGGGTTATTGCAAGTACAGTACGTTAGTGTGGAGATTTAATGAAGTGTTTACTTAAGAGGGCGGTTCATTAGGAATTTGTTAACGTTGGACTTAAAGACATCCAAGTTGTAGTCAGGTGGGAAGCAGGCAGACGGAACAGAGTTCCACAGGCGTGCACTTCTGAGAAAAAAGCTTTTTTCATGGAATCCACGTTTTGATTTAGGCACAGATAAAGAGTGGAGGAAATTTTTCACAGTGGATTCAGCTAGACGGGTGTTTTTCGTGAAAGATTGGCGAGGGGGGGCCAGAGATTGGAGTTCAGACGATCACCTGCCATGGAAATAACGATAAAACAAGGATAGGCTCGCAACGTCTCTTCTGTGGGAGAGAGGTTGCAGGGTAGAGAAAAGGGCATCCCCCACTTAGCCACGAAGTCTATTTTGTACTCTGTCAAGGCAGGATAGGCTGTTTTTAGCAGCGCTTGCCCAGATATGGCAGCAGTATTCCATCCTTGGACGTACTTGGCTTTTATATAGATAGAGAATTGCATCAGTAGTGAGATATCTTCTGGAGCGGTAGAAGGATCCCACCATCTTTCCAGCGACCTTGGCAACAAACTTGATGTACGTGTTCCATTTCAGATCAGGAGTAAAGGACAAACCCAGAAGCTTGTCAAAACACGGGGCTTCTCCTAGACGAGAGCCATCCATTTCAATTGATGCCAGCTGGGTATCAGAGCGTTGATGATGTAAGAAAAGGAGTTTGGTTTTAGATGCATTCGTTCTTCTAAAGTGTGCTAAAGTCCAGATTGCATTTTTTGGATTTCAACAGTTTTACTAGGGTGTAAACCACTTTCTGTTGTAGCTGTTCATTTGAAGCTGGAATCATAAAAATTGGTCAGTCATCTCATAAGATGTATAGCAATAACAAAGTAAATTTTCAAGTGTCTACGAATGCCTGTACAAAAAAAGTCTATAAACTTATTGAAGGCATATGCGGAAAATTTGCTGCTGTGTCCAACGATGGTTACCAGTGGGCCATAGTTACCAAGGTACTTTAAAAAACGCAACAATAAGAATAAGAAAGAAGCAAGAAACAACCGTCTATAATATCCAATAATTTATTAGATAAAAGTGAAAAAAGATGTAAAATGTTCACTTGTGCCCGTAACTGCTGAAGTTGTCCCTTTAGCATATTCAAAGAGACCTAAAGTAACAATAAAAATAGAGAGAGTGCGGAATAGAAGAAGGAAAGAGATAGAGATAGAACGAAAACACTGAAATACTTTTTACAATAACCAACCATTTTATCTTTTTACGTGTGTACGAAAATATGCCAACAGTATTAGCTTCCCCTTTAACTGTCTTCGATATTCCTGTTTTTTTAGGGCAAACAAATCTGTGTAAGTTCTGTGCAGATGACCAAAATACGCACAAATGTTCATTCGAAGTTTTTTTTTTTAGTAATTCTCGTCCGTTAGAGATTTACCGTCCGATGGTGTGGATGTCTGAAGTTTGTCCTCGTCAAAAAAGTCGTAAAAATTGGAAGTTGAGGATTCGGTGTCCGATGGTGCCGACGTCTGAGTTTTGTCTCTGTCAATAAAAACGTAAAATTAGAACAATGTGAACTGATCTTTAAAACAGACGAAAATCAGGAAGTTTGGAGCAACTTACCAAGTGATGGTTATATTTTATGCTAGTGTCATGACTCGACTTTACACACGCCACAGAAGAATATATGTCAGTAAAGACATAACAAACCGAAATATTCGAGCAGGAAAATCAAGACAGAACATTTCTTCTAACCTTGCTCATGGTCTAACACGAGGTCGCAGTGCTGCATGGGTAATAAACAGTTCTTTATATAGCACACAAAATAGGTTGTTGTTGTTCTTCTTCTTATTCTTCTTCCTCTTTTTCTTCTCCAAAGATAAAAATGTGTTGATTTTTTGTTTGTCCAGATTGAAAGTCTTGAAAACACTATTTTTTTTTTTGTAAAATTTTGTGTTACCGCTAATTTTTCAACAACGAAACCGGGAATGTGTTTCATTATATTTTTCCATTTTATATAGAGTTTATGTTGTCTCTCTCTCTCTCTCTCATACACACACCCCCACGCACACACACACCTATATATATATATATATATATCACACACACACGTATATATATATATATATATATATATATATATATGTGTGTGTGTGTGTGTGTGTGTGTGATATATGTGTGTATGTGTATGTGTGTGTGTGTGTATATAAGCACATCATTTACACACACATGTAAACATATGCGGAAATCTTCCTAGAACTCTTTCAGCTATCATTTGATCAGAGGAAAATTGATAGCATACAATGAAAAAATTATCTATTTTCTTCTGATTAGATGATAGTGGACAAAGCTCTAGAGAGATTAACGCTTGTGTTTAAATGTGTTTATATATATATGTATATATGTGTGTGTGCGTCTGTGTTTAATGTATATAAATATGTGTGTGTGCGCGCGCCCGTGTGTGTATGTAAAGTACTTCTTGAAATGTAGACCTGAGTATTGACTCGTTTTAATGAATCCTATTCTTTCGATTTATACAATTCTCTTATCCGGAAGACAAAAATCGGCGCATTTTTTAAAATAAAATAGACGATTGTTATTAGTATGTATTATTAGAAGGCAGAGTGCAGGCAAGGTTGCAGGGGACGGATATGCGAGATTGTTGACTAAAATAAGAAAACATTATGGGGAAGAAACGTAATAAAGTAGAAACACAAATAAACAAAGAAATCAATGAAACAAAGATGTTAACAAAATACATTTTAGACTTCAAATCCAATGTGAACAAGTTCTTCTTGAGCTGCCCCCATAAATAAAATTCCACCACAATTTACACCATTAATGATTACTACAATCTTACAATTATGAACCCTTATCCTCGAGTAACTTTGGGTCCTTGATAAGTGGTTATTCCCAAGTAACAAATACAAGAGGAATAATTATTTGAAAGCTTCGTTTATCCAATGTACAAGTTTTACGACGAAAATGTTATTCTAAACTTAAACATAATAAACCGACGAACAGAACAACATACCGACGAAAATGTTGCTTAAAATCGAAGCGTAAGAAAGGAAAAGACGGTTATTCTATAGACGTGTCCATCTAATTTACGCGTGTATCGATGAAAATGCGTTTTTCTTAAATTAAACGTAACAAAAACAGGAAAGTTTTATTTCGCACTTAGGTACAATATACGTGTAGTAACAAAAATTCTGTTTTAAAATAATGCAAGTATTATTTCAAATGAGACATTACAAATGAAAGAAAATGCTATTTCAAGCATAAACTTTAATAAAAATCGAAAGAAACCAGAGAAATTGACGAAAACTATTTTTACTCTAAAATATTAACGAGAATAATGTTGGAGATATTACTTTAACAAAATACTATTTCAAACGTAATGTAACAAAACACAAAGTTGCTATTCTTAAATGAAACAAAAAGCTATATCAAATTAACGTATAATAAAAAAATGACAAAATGGCTACTTCAAACTTTAGTGTTGCTAAGAGATAAATGTGATATTTGAAAAATATAAGTTTAACAAAAATACATTCTATTTGAAAAATAAAATAAAAGTCTACTTCAAAAGAAAGTCTAACAAAAGATGAAATAGCATTTAAAAACATCATTTAAAATACAAAATTTGATTTTAAACTTAAGTGTAACAAAAATAGAAGAATATTCTTTTACATATAAGTGTAACAAAAACAAAAACGCTATTTCAAACTTAAGTATAACAAGATTTTTTTTCTATCTTAATCTTTCCCCCTTTCTTTTCCCACTTCTTCTTTCTCACTTTTATATCTATTTCTATTTTTGGTCTGACTCAATTCATAAGTATAACCAAGTTACAAGATGCTATATTGAGCATAAATAACAGGCAATAGCTTTTGATATTATTCGGACTATTGTTCTCATCTTGATTGTCATTTTCACAACGTTTCGGTCGATGTAAACTCTGACCTTCTTCAAATGTATCTTAACTTAGGAATGTTACTGTCAAACTGGGGAATCTGAACTGAATTCTGAACGAAACCCTTTATTTACTTCACAGGGATAGCATGCTCTTGTTCCGCCAGATATGACTGGATAGAGGTGCTAAGTAATTCTCAATTGTCTTTTCCCTATTCCGAAAACTTATTCTTTGTACTTAATTCTTAATTGAACCTTCAACCTTCAACCTTCAGGAGAAGGTCATTTTTACAATTGACTTTTTCAAGTATTCTAAGGACTGCGCCAAGTGTTCTTACAGACAGTTCTAGTATGAATTTTAGGAACCTTTAACCTATTTTATTTCTGGTTGTAAATATCACTATTTATTACTAATTATTATTAACAGATATATATATATATATATATATATATATATATATATATATACATATATATATATATACATTTAAATAAAAGGGGCGGAAATCTCTCAAAAGCTCTTTCGACTATCATCTCGTCAGGAGAGAATCGATAGTATAAAATTAAATAACATAATGCCGAAATGAAGAGCAAAAGGGGGGAACGAGTAAACGAGTACTAAAAGTGCCAGAAAGACGATTAAAAGTAAATTTAATTGGTGAAGAGAAAAAAGCGTTTAAAATGGCACCGCGAGGGAAGGACAAAAAAAAAAAAAAAAATGGGGTTATCAAATTTCCCCGAAGAGATTCAACGCCTTCACCGTATCCTTCTGCCGGCATAAAGATGGTTTACGAAAGGCAATAGAGACAGATTCCAAAATTCTTAAATGATTTTTGGAGTCCGCTCCATGCAGTACCTCAAACCATTCTATTTTATACTGATTGGCACAGCATGGATTATCAACCAAATGTTGGCCAATAGCAGAGTCCAAAGTTGTAGAGCAAGGGAGATTCATAGATCCTACTCTACCCTGTCTAATTTTAGAAGGAACGTGTTGGTTTATACGAGTCCTTAAATGCAAGGAGGTCCGCCCCACGTAACCAGCGTCACACTGGCATGAAAAACTGTATACAATGTTACTATTGAGGACGTAAGGCAAACTATCCTTGCAAAAAGGAGGAAACGCAGGTCTAACAGTATACACTAACCGAAAGGAAACAGCATGAAAACAATTAGTAATGCTTTTAACAATTAGTTTGGTTATTTTCATGGCATTATCCCCTATCCACGGTAATTTTAAGTAAACAGGGCATTTTAAAGGCCCGAATGGTTTAAGGGATTTGAAGTCAGCAACCTTTTTGTTTATACAATCATCAATGAGGTCTAAAGGATAACCATTATTGATGAAAATATCCCTGATCTTGTCCAGTTCAGAGTCCAATTTAATAGGTGAGCAAATCATAAGGGCTCTATGTACCAAAGTACTTATTAAGCCGATTTTTCTCTCAGTTCAGACTACCCAGTCTCTTGTACGTCATGAGTAAGTTGCTGGATTCTGTGATGAACAGAGAAATGGTCAACCAATAAGCAAATATAACTTGCTCGGTGACATACAATATAGTTTTCGTTTTGCGAGATCTACAACAGATGTACTAACTGTCATATTACTCAGGATGAGTAAATTTCTCGATGGGGGGATTCATATCTAGTGCAATAGCTATTGACATATGAAAGGCTATCGATAAAGTATGGCATAAAGGTATATTTCTCAAGATCGCTAGCAATAGAATAGCTGGGAAAGTCTTCTCCGTCATTAAACCCTTTCTCTCTGACAGGCTTATAAGAGTAGTCGTTGATGTTCAGAAATCATAAACTCGTTGCGTTAACGCTGGCGTCCCTCAGTAGTCCATTCTGGACCCAACCCTCTTCCTGATCTACACCAATAATCTCCTAAATCACATTCTATAATCATTCGTAGACATTTATGTGGATGACATGACAATACATAGCGACATTTCAAAGGCCATAAATAAATGATCAAAATTGTTTTGATTCGCTCTTTATTGTTCTTGAGAACGTGGTGAAATGGGGGGGGAAGTGGTCGGTTTATTTTAATGCATCGAAAAGAAGGTTCTCTCAATTATCAATATTGCTCTGATCCTCACCACGCACAGATTATAAGGAATGGTTCTCGCTTTGGGAAAGTCTCATGTCTAGACAAACTTCTGGGACTGACAGTCACTCTTGATCAGAAATAGAAGACGTACATTAAATCTGTTGCCAAGATTGCTGGAGAAATAGTTGGCTAATACTACCGCTCCAGTCAATCTATTTGCATGAGAGCCAGGTACGCCTAAAAATGGAGTACCATTGCCACATCTGGGCAGAAGTTGCTAGGCTAGGCCTATCCTGCCTTGATCGAGTTCAAAACCGGCTTCAAAACCTAATAGATGATGCCCTTTTCTCGTTTCTGCAACCTCTTTCTCACATACGAGACGCAGTGAGCCTATTTCTGTCCTATCGCTATTTTTATGGCATATGCTCGACTGAATTCCAGTCTATGGTTCTCGTTTGTCATACTTTCACAACAACACTCAACTAGCTACAACCACTATATATGATTTATCACACACTCTCTATTTGTGCCTAAATTTAAACGCAGATTCCATGAACAAAACTTCTTTTCCAGAACTGCCAACCTTTTAACACTGTTTCCCTGACCTGCTTCTCGGTTGAATACAACATGGCCGCCTTCAAATCCAATGTAAACAAGTTCCTGTTAAGCTGTCCCTATATATAATTAAATTATACCCAATTAACACCATTAGTGATTACTACAGCACCATCTTACATTTATTAACCCTTAATTTTTATCCCTGAGTGAGCTTAGGGTCTTGATTAATGGTGATTCTCAAGTGAGGAAAAAATTATTAGAACCCTAACAAACCAAAGAAAAATATTTTGCTGCACTTATATGTGATATTACTTTTTTTTCAATTTTTTTATTTCCAGTTTTACTTCTTTCTCTTTTATTGCATAGCTTGCGCGTTCCTTCCTCGGATTGCTAAAGACATCCCTGACCTTTTCTAAACGTTTGCCTGCAGAACGTATATTTTTTTTCTTCGTTCCAAAATCTCACAGAAATGGGTTTTCACACAGCAGGACGACACATCCAAGACATTAAAGAATCTATTTAAAAAAGAAAATAACATAAAATAGAAACGAGTTTACAAGAAAAAAAAAATGGCGGAACAAAAATACCGAATGTTTCCCGAGTAGGCGGGATATAAAAAAAAAAGAGGCGGGATCAAATTAATGCCAATGGATCGATCATGTTTCCAAGTGGCTGGAAATCACTCGAATGGAAATCGATCTGTTTGTTCATTAAAAGCATCTAAATACGCAATGAGAAGAATTTCCTTTAATTTCTTTTCTTCTTTTTCATCTTCTGTTTCTTCTTTTGATCTATTTGATCGCTCGCTTCGTTTAGAATTAAGTACGAAGAAGAAAACCTCGGAATGAACAAATGCTAAAATAACTTATAAATAAATCATAAACGACCCGAGGAATATATACAAGAATAAAAGTTTGATGTTGTATATGTTATTCGCGTACTAAAATGTTTTCTTAAACAATTCTTATTGTAATTCACTGTTCAAAAGAAGAATTAATTTTCTTGCCATGTATTGTTCAAATTAATCAATATATTATTTCTCTTCCCAATTTTCATTTTATTAAAACACATTCAAGCGTACAGCATCGATCAGTCGTAAATATTGAACTATATCAACTTTATATGTATATTCTTTGTGCTTTTTTCGGACCATTGTCATTATCAGCGTTCTCATTATACTACTATTCTGTTTATCGTCTCTTCAGTCTTTTATATTCCTTAATGAGTCACTATTAATCAAGGTTAAAAGTAACTAGAGGATAAATTCTAATAAATTATATAAATAACGGGTCGAATACGAAGAATATAGTTAGAGTTTTGAAAATGAGGAATAGAATAAACACTTTATTATTTATGAGGACTGTTTATGGCATCATATTGTAGGCCACAAGGAAGTATTCCTAAAGTAACTTATTCTACAAGTGGCAAGTGTAGGCAAAATTGTGGCTTACCATTAAAGTGCCCGTGCGTATGTGCATCATGTTGAGTCGAGATGTCGGGGGGAGAAAGGGAAGACACAATATGGCGGCGCCCACAGCTTTTATGACTGAGCGGTCTCGCAAAGTAATGGAAAGTCTCGCAGCTCGTGTGCAAAATCTCGCCGGTCGGCTATATAAAAGGAGGTCGTTGGGAGAACGGGTACCATTTGTGACGGTTGTAAGGAAATCTTCGGAGACGATTGTGGCCCATTTTTATTACTTTTTCCTTCTTTCAGTTTTCTTGTGTTACAGGAAATTCTTGCAAAGAAACTCTTAAAGTGTATGGTTTATTTATATGCAATGGTAAATTTTCCGTATTTACATAGACGGGGGTGTTATACGATATGATTGAGGCGACTGGATTCGTAGTCAAAACCGGTTAGTTTCTGAGATAAAAATGACATGGCATATAAAATATTTGAAATTATTGCTAGTGGTGGCATGAAAATGTGTGACATAAGTTATAAATTATTGCTCTAATAAAATAGACCACGAATTGTTACGTATATTATTTTCCATTAATAGAAACCCCGACCGTCTTTAATTGGTCTCTTAAGTCCACAACTGCCTGATATATTTTTAATAACTACAAAAATATTGATTCACGCTCACAATATAAAACATACCCATGTCTTCGTCGTCTCCATTCTCAGTTCGACGAGATTTCCGGTTTAAGTATTGCATCGCCTTTTCTCCAAAGAGAAGTCTAATCTTTAGTAGACCACAGTCAAATAAAACATGTTCGTTATCGAGTACAAATTGTCATATTCTAGCATTGAAATTAAACTATAACCTTTGTCTTCAATGCTATACGACAACAATTTTTAAATGATATTTCATTGCCCCGTTATTGCTACTTTTAGAGTAGACACCAGAACACACTCAAAAAGGACTTAAAGAAGGACAACTTATTAGGTTAATGACGTTGCCTCCGTTTCCGCTAGTGGAAATTGTTTTAGTTATATTTACTTCAAAAACAAATTCTATGATGTTTTTTTTTCTGAATTTAGGTTCAATATTGCGCTTGAAATCTGGTAATAATTGTCTATATTTTATTTACTCCAGCATTAACTGAATATTGTTTATATAGTTGAGCTAATTAGCAAGTCTGGTGGTATTGACACCAAACCTTGGTAAGTGTAAATTCTCGTTTATTATGTCACAGTTGCGCGAAATCTAATTTTTTACTTATACCTACTAGATTTTAATATATTACAACTTCCCGCATGTATGTTTGTTTAAAACGAAAATAATTTGAAATAATATAGTAACAAAGAACATAATTTTCACAAGAATATATTCGTATTTGAGTTTTTTTTTCAACCAAAAACAGAAAACTACGGCATATAATCTTTAAGACAGTTTTCTTTTTAGCATTTATCAAATTCGAACGATTCACGTGATTTTGCCAAATTTTGTCAGATGTCAAATTATTACATTTGTCTTTTGAAAAATTACACATGTGGGCTCGTTGGAAACTTTTACAGAATATTCGTTCTAAGAACAAACACTGAACACTGGATTAGGCTGGTTTAATATCCATTGTTGTTGTTAAACACGTGTCTCATGGTGGACCCAACCTAGACAGACTGACAGTTGTGGCGAGATCAATATACAGACTTAGGATTTGGAGCTGATTGTTTTTAGATTAAAAGTTATTAACATAGACAGGTTGTTTGCTTATAAAAATGTGTCATAACAAAATTAGAGATCGAAAAGGCAGAACAATCGTTGACATGGCATGATGTGGATAGAACAATTCGTGAAACGCGATTTTGGGGGGATTCATACAAGTTTGCAGAGAGTTTGATTCGGGGATCAGAAAAAGCAAATCAGAAAAAATGCATATCTCTGATTCCCCGAGGTAGTCAGACTTCTCGACGATATAAAAATAAATGGGGGCCCAAATTATAGCAAAAGAGAGACCCCACTCTCCTTCTAAGGATGAGAAACGATAATGCGCTTTCGACTATGAATACGGCCATTTATTCAGAAAGAAATGAGACTTTCAGATGTGGAACAGACCAAAGGACGGTTGATTTTGATACCGACTCGACCTGGATCTTATTAATCAAATAGCCTTCACACTATCAGGATTTCAATCTTGTTACAGCGAGGAAAGCTTAGAATTTATGGGGGTTAGTATCCTATGTAATGTAAGGGATGAAAAGTTATCAACTGTCTTCTTTTCGTACGTCTTAAGTGTTATATTCCTCTAGGTTCGGACTACGATTTGGAGTCTTCAACCAACTAGTGGGTCTGCATTTCTAAAAATGTATATTTTAGGTTTAGTTAGAGCTAGAAATTGTAAGTTCGATCTCTTGAGAAAGAGAATGATTTAATGATTAGTGAGATCCGTTGAAATTCTACAGTTGCATCTTTCATCTGTTGTATATCTATCTATATATCTATAATAGAGAGAATTCCCAACCTATATACTCAACATTTTTTGATCTACAGACTGGAAATGTTGTTATATATGGTATTCAAACATGTGGATAACATTTTAATCCGTTTTCATCCGGAACTAAGAGCTGCTAAGAGTAAAAGTTGAAACATTAGTATGTGAAAATCATTGTTTTTTATCGTTTTTGTCGATTTGCTGTCTCACGAATACGCATGCGTGAATAGGTTACATTACAGATTACTTATATATAGAACAAGCAACTTGACAACACTTTTTAAAAATCGTGTCAGACTTGTCTAATGGTTATAGTACTTGATTCAATGTATTTTGGTTTTGGCTTCGATCTTATTTCGAGTATTTTTTCTTTTGGTATTTACAAGAAGTGAATTGTTTAGAAATAAAACTTAATACTCACATGCACTTGTCTCAGTTTCTGTATTAATTAAAATATAATATTTATGCGTATTTTACGACCAGACAACGCCGGCTGGCCTGCTAGTATATCTATAAAAGTGAGAATGTGTGACACTTCTCAACCCATATACTTAGCAAACTTTTGATATACAGCCTTGGAATTTGGTATATAGAGTAGTGAAACACGTGAACATTTTTAAACGATTTAGAGCTGGTAAGTGATAAAAAGTGAAAAGTTGTTACGTGAGGGTTATTGGATTTTTATCTGTTTTTACACTCTTTCATGAATGCGTATGTGTTATATATTCGGGGGAGTCATAAAGGAGATTTTGTCAAGGAGATTCGTGTACGTGATCGTCTAGTTTCTAATGGTTTTATTTTTGATGTCTTCGTGGGTGTGTGTTTGTGTGCATGTATTTTTTTAACATACCTTTATTCATGTGTCGTCGGTTGTTCCTCTGGTTTTCATTGTCTCTTGGAGGGGAGCTGGCCTGTTGGATGAAGAATTCACTCCAAGACGATGAAATGGTTTTATAGTTTTTATTCACCTTCCAAAGGTCGACACAGAATGGAGGTGAACCTTGCTTGTTTGATGATACACGTCAGCGTCCTCCCCAGCCCAGGGGGGGGGACAGCTGAAAAGCCGTCTGTCTTATTCAACACCCGAAAACCCAACTGCCAAGAAAGAATCAGCTAACCTCATCACATGATACCACGTCATCTGGTCAGCTGACCCTTCTTTTGCAAACGTGTCCACTGTCCACGTTATTCACCTCTCTCTCTCTCTCTCTCTCTCCCTCTCCCTCTCTCTTTCTCTATTCTCTAATAGAGACACACAGAGAGAAAATAGAAAGAGTAAGAAAGCCAGAGAGGGGGGAGAGATGCTCTTTAACATTCCTCCACCCCTTTTTTATCAAAATGTATGGCAAGCCATACATTTTTAATAACTAACTAACTAAAAAAAATAATTATGTCCGAAGTACATCTTTATTTTTTCACTTTCCGGACTCACCCCTTTTCCAAGAAAGATCAGGCACCAGTACTCTTCTACAACACTATCAACCCTTCTGCTGCTTCTCAAAAGTCCCTCCTAGACATTAACTTGCTTCCAAGTTAGACAAAGATACAGCTTTGCAGATATACATCTTGTCTAGGCGGTCGCATTGTTGGATATTTTCCACTGACTCTGCTCTTTATTTGGACCACTTGGCCAAACAAATGGAGACTCCATTTTCGATCACTTTTTCGAAATGGGGCCAGCATATCGCAATTACGACCAGAACGTCGGATGCTCCATGTTGGTGGTAGCTTTATCGCATGGGGACTCGAACCCCAGACCCTCAGATTAAAAGTCTGATGCTCTACCGACCCAACCATCCCACTCGCGTTCTCGACTTTCAGCATAGGCCTAAGTCCCAGTTTTTTTTCCTTTACTGTAATGCCCTGACGTCTTTCTCTGAGTGGTCCTATTACTGGAGCTTTGTTCTATTCTATCTACTACTTCGGGACTTCACAAAGCTCTTCTACTAACTCCCTTGGTTGGTCTAAGTCAAGATACGCCTTCACACTGATTCACTCGGAGCCTGTTTGAGTTCCTGGAACCCGACAAGATACGGAATCATCACTCCCTAACTAATGCGCCATCGATTTCTAACTAAGTAGCTTTCCCTTTGTGATTTTTCCGCATTCCCAGCAAGTCCCAAGATTCCAACCCAGATATCCCTCACACATTCCTCTAAAAAAATAAAAAAATAATAAGGCTCTATCTTGTCCCTTACGTAATCTGCATCTTTCCCTTCTATCTCCCCGTGATTAGGCTTGGTACCGACTGTCCAGTCGCTCTGTACCCTGAGGAATTATCGCGACCTCGCACGCCAGACTTTTGTTGGACAAGACTTATTGCCGTTGCTTGGGCCTACGTGGCATCTTCCAACTCACTGGAACCACTAGTATTGTTTTAACAGGGTTCTCATTACTCTAAAATAGTATTTCCCCTGCCAAATTTTCTAATTTGTGACAATACCGTGGCTTATAAAAAAAAATAAAACAACAGAAAAAACTGCTTTCTACAGCCTAATCACCTTGTAATTCTCATGAAAAAAAATGCAACTACGCGCTAAACGTCCCTAAAATATAACTAAACCAACCAAATCTATTCCAAAATAATTTAATTTAATAATACCAATTAAATTCACCCAGCATGTTTTTTTTTTTAATTTTGGTACCTTTAATTCACAATATGGTAACATTTTATTTTCCTAAGTACTTGCATACATATTTCATTCATCTTCTCTTGAGCGATTCGTAACATAATGGCCACGTCAGCCATTGCACCCCCTCTGCCCCTTACACCATGTCAGAGGGCATTTCATTTGCTCCCTGAAGTTGATTACAACTAGATCCGCTCACGCTGGACAGAATACATTCCGTTCACTACTATGTCAGAAAAAACTTTCTTTTTTTTTTTTCCAAAGTCGGTAAGCGCAACCTGCCTTGAAGACACATAGCTTCACGGAAAACATCGGATTTCCACACATGAAGTACTCAAACTTGCTCCATGTTGATTCTACTCGAAATCAACAGAAATCACGATAAAAAAAAATAAAATTCGAATCATTTCCCGAGAATAATGAAATTAATAACTACCCATGTAATTCAACACCTCTCCAAAATTCTAACATGCTTGCCACAGAAATTAAATTCCATTCACGCCCCACTTTTTTCTTTCATTTCTTCATATAGTTTATTTAACCCTATATTTATCCTTTTTTTTTTTTTTAACTTACTTATGTGGTCAAAACGTCACTCATGTCGAATAGAACATTTATTCTACTTTTCGAAAATTGAAATTAATACCGACTGAACCTTTGACTCTTCCGAAACTTTTTTTTTTTTTTTTAAATCATTTATTACACTGTTTAAATCTTATTTCTTTCTCCCTATTTTATTATTACTATTTAATTAATTAAAAACACATTTTTTCTTTTATTAATCCTTCTTTCCATAGACCCCACAAGCAAGATTCCACCTCCCCATTCTGCGAAAAAAAAAATACATGTCACAGAGTAAGAAAATCCTGCACAATACCATTTTAGAACACATCAATTACATAAAAAATAAATTTAAAAATACCAAAAATATCCTATAAGCAATCACAAAGTCCCATCTTAGCAATAACAAAAATCCAAACAACAAAATTTTGTCCACGTCAGCAAGTAGGTCGGCTGCATAGTGCATCATCTTTTACCATTCCACAGAATTCAAAATTAAAGAAAAACCACAGTCGTTTACAAAAAAATACCTAGACATTTACAATTAAAATACAGTCGTTTCTAAAATAAAATAAAACGACTCACTTATAAAGTCTCAGACAACTCGATGGAACTAAAATTGTCCATGTAAGAAAAAAAAATCCTAAGAAATAAAATCGTTCAATTAGTGAAAAAAAAAGGAAAAAAAAATCACATTTCAGAACCTATCCATTGTTTTTCATCAAAATGACATATTGTTTTTCATTAAAAGTTACATTTAGTTCACAATTTAAAAATGACACGAAATATTCATAACACATATTTTTGATCGACATGTTTATCTTTGTGGTAAGGCTCGTTTCTTTTTGGTTTTCTCACTGGCCGTTGTTAAAAATTTACAAAATAAGGTCATTTTTCGTTTTCCCTTCTAATTTTGACATTAAGTGATATTTTTCTTCGTTCATAACGAGTTAATTCCCAATACGATAAATATTTTTTTTTTTAACTATTTTCTATATATAAAGTTTTACATCTGTGTGTCTGTATGTCTTCCTTTTCTTTCTTCGTGAAAAGGTTGTACGTGTGTATTGCTTTTCTTTTTTTTTCTTTTTTTTTTCTTAATTATTTTTCTAATTCGCCTAGTGTTTTAATGGACCCTACGTTGTGTGTGTGTTGATTTCTATTTTTTTTTTTTACTGTTCTTTCTTTTTCTTTTTTTTTTTCATACATTTTATTGTTTTTTCTTGTCCTTTTTTTTTTCTTTTTTTTTTTTTTAGTCTATTTCTTTTTTCTTGACACTAAATCTCCATGCTTCCACGTTGTATTTTCTTAAACACAGGTTCGATTATCGCATCGGTGATGCGACTTAGTCACGAGCACCAAAACGAATATGTTATATATTCGGGGGAGTCATAAAGGAGATTTTGTCAAGGAGATTCGTGTACGTGATCGTCTAGTTTCTAATGGTTTTATTTTTGATGTCTTCGTGGGTGTGTGTTTGTGTGCATGTATTTTTTTAACATACCTTTATTCATGTGTCGTCGGTTGTTCCTCTGGTTTTCATTGTCTCTTGGAGGGGAGCTGGCCTGTTGGATGAAGAATTCACTCCAAGACGATGAAATGGTTTTATAGTTTTTATTCACCTTCCAAAGGTCGACACAGAATGGAGGTGAACCTTGCTTGTTTGATGATACACGTCAGCGTCCTCCCCAGCCCAGGGGGGGGGGACAGCTGAAAAGCCGTCTGTCTTATTCAACACCCGAAAACCCAACTGCCAAGAAAGAATCAGCTAACCTCATCACATGATACCACGTCATCTGGTCAGCTGACCCTTCTTTTGCAAACGTGTCCACTGTCCACGTTATTCACCTCTCTCTCTCTCTCTCTCTCTCTCCCTCTCCCTCTCTCTTTCTCTATTCTCTAATAGAGACACACAGAGAGAAAATAGAAAGAGTAAGAAAGCCAGAGAGGGGGGAGAGATGCTCTTTAACATATGCTTGAATAGTACATATGACATCTTCCTTATGTTAAGAGTAAGTAGGTTTGAAAACACTTCTTAAATACCGTGTTAAGCTGGGCTAATAATTATCATACCTGATTCACTATCCTTAGGTTTTGTTTCCGATCTCAGCTCGAGTATTTTATATTGCATACAAGAAGTGAAATAAATAAAAACAACTACATGCACACGTCTTAGTTTCTGTATGAATTAAAATAAAATATTTGTGCGTATTTTATGACCGGGCAACGCGGGGCGCCTGCTTGTTTCTGCTATATTTTAAAGTATCTTCATTCTATGAACCTCTGTGATATAAAATTACTTTCTTATTAGATTTTAATAGATCTTAAATTATTTATTAGATTGTGATATGATAATATCATAGGAGAAATATTTGGACATTGGATGTAAAAGGTCATACGGGAGAGGGAGAACATTTTTATATTAATCTTCTTAACCATCAAAGCAAATTTGATAAAATACGTATAGTAAAACATTCGTAGGTGAGAGCCTTTTCTTTTCTTTTCGTTTTTTTTTTAATAATAGTACTAGCAGGTCACCCAGCATTGCCCTGTTGTAAAATACGCTTCAATATATTTTAATTAATGCAGAAATCACAATTTTTATTATATTATATTTGATCCAATATCATTGAAATACGGTAGTGTTTGCATATATGCTAAGTGGTAGTTTTAGTCTTTTAGAACTGCTTTAAAGCTTCACCGCTCACTTTGTAATCAGAGAATCATAGGAGCAACTGGTTCATTAAAAAGAATTGCAAAAATGTACCTTGTTTATATATTTTGTGAATCAAGTAAATATCGATACCAACAGGTGCGCTTTAAATCATACAAAAATATTTCCTGGAGGAGATTCTGAAATATCTAACAGGGGATAAGATTACCCATCTCCAGCATATGCGAACACATAAGAAACCATAATTTTTGTGAAGTATGTGGCACTTCTTTTTTATAAGCTACATATTTTTAGCAGCCACATACTGTTTAGAAACGTTCTATTGACCAAGAAGTGAAGGTGATGTGAGTCTCTCATCAATTAACCATAAATATCTTATGAGCCGTAATTCAGGATTTATGATGGTACATTTATTATACATAAGGGGTGTCTTCAATAAGTTTCCAAACCTTTTTCGCATTGAAATTTGATTGATAGTACACACGTCAAACTCTAGTTCCCTTCGAAGTAATCTCCTCCGGCTGCAGCGGACTTGTACCGTTCCAACAAGTTCTGGATAGACCCATGGAAGTCTTCTTATGTGTGAGCCTCGTCAATGCCTCTTTCGTCTCCTCAATTGTCAGCCCCTATAAAGGTTTCCTTACGCTTAGAGAATAACCAAAAGTCACAGAGTCGGGAGAGTAAGGAACTTCATTGATGGTTATCTTGGTCAAATGGTCTGTTACAAGGATGGAGTTGTGAACTGACCCCTTGGAACAAACTTCGTTAGGACAACATTTTTCTTTCTTATCTTCTTTGATCACTATTGGGACTAACTTCGCACAAATCTTCCGCATAATAAGTTCCTTGCAAATAACTCTGACATCAAACTATGCACTTATTGTCTCTATAGACTCACGACGGTCCATATCAAGGAAATTTTATTTAGCCAATCATCTCTGGTTCCTGACATCCTTACTCCTCCCACACTTCTTATCAACCCTTACAGGATCCTTGCCTTCCTTGAATCTCTTATGCCACTCGAAACATGATATATGCATGCAAGATGGCCAAAAAGCAGTCTGAAGCATTTCATACGTTTCTTTTGAATTTTTCTCACTTTTAGGACAGAATTTTATTGCATATTGTTCTTCTAAAGTCTCCTCACCTCTAAATATAATTTTCAAAATTCACCAGCTGTGACAATCAGACTTTAGTAAAGTGTACTCCACACTCTGCTGTAGCCGTTCATTTGAACCTGAAATCATAAAAAATTGTTAGTCATCTCATAAGCCATATAGCAATAACCTACTGCATTTTCAAAGAGTCTACGACTATCTTAAATTTCTGTACAAAAGTTTAGAAACTTATTTAAGGCACCTCGTAAGGTGAATCAACATAGTTTATTCCACAATCATATATTTTCATTTGCTTTATTTGTGCCATTCATTACACTGTGATATTTTATTGCCTTTTATTAATAAACTTGTTATACACAATAAACAATGCTTCAAGTAAACTACATTAAGCTCGTATCTACTTATAATTTTTAAGGGACAATAATCTGTTTTTTGTGCAATATCTGTTATATTCGTTTGCCATTGTTTCGACACCAAAGCGTTACTTTTTTTTCTCTCTCTGTATCTTTCCCTCTGTCTTACTCTCTCTCACTCTCTCTCTCTCTCTATATATATATATATATTATGTCGATTCATGAACAATTTCCGTATAATGATACTTAATCCAATTTATAAGAAAAACGAAATTACAAATGTAAATCCATTTAATATTAGGCACTCTTATTTTGTTGTGCATTTGAATAGTTAGCTTAGATAACCTACTTATTAGCTGTCGTAGGACCCCAATTTTCTTTTTTCACATCGGCCTGAGCTTCCACATTAATGTGTATGAACCTGTCGCGTTATAATACACTCCAAGAGATTTGATATATTGTGAAACTTCGGCAAATTGTTAAATTAAATCATTTAAATCATCATTTATTATGCATAAAAAGTGTCTTCAATAAGTTTCCGGACTTTTTTCGTGTGCCAATTTGATTGATAGTGCACACATGAAACTCTAGTCTCCATTTACGAATAAACGTTGTAATACCGACGAAAAAACAAAACAAAACAAAAAACAACAAAAAAACGGCTTTGATTTAAAAAGGTTTTGATTAACCTTTAACCTTAATATTTCCAGTAAATTGTTCTTACTTGAATTGCATTCTTTAGCGGCATGAAAAAGTGGAAATTAGTCGTGATGAAGTCGGCGGAATATGGAGGATAGGGTAAACTAGATTGACTTAGTGGAAAATGTTTACCTGCGTCACATATGCAGGGCGCGATGTTACGTCGGCATAGATGAGGACATATTTGGTTTTGTTGATAAGTACCGAACGTTTTCCTCTTATATTTTGGTCAACATTATATTTAATATTTGGTTGTGGAATAAAAATCATATGATGGATAACACCACGAATACCAAACGCAGAAGAAAACAATCCTTTTATCATTTCAGGTTTTAGAGGAATTGTGTACATTTACCTTTATGTTCTTGCGTTGAATTCGTCATGAAAATATCTTAATAACTTGCTATTTCAATGAAACATCGAAAGCTAATCAACGATTTCTTTCTCATTCAAGAAATGTAGAAGCGAACACTCATTCTATTAATCTCAGGCTTCTTTTTGTACGAGAACCTAGATAATCCTTCAGTAATGTCTTTAAAACACCTTCTTGTATGTCTTTTGAGCGTCCTGGCCAACCCTTCAACCAGTGATAATTAATAGTTATTTCGTAAATACGAAATGTTTATTTCACGAATAATCTTGCACTCATATAAACAGTTACAAAAAATAAGCTAGTATCACTAAATGCATAGCGACTAAGTGAAAATTAAAACAGGACAAATGAAGCTTTTTTGTTGTTGAAATGTAGCAAAAAATGTAGACAATTGGCTCTCATATTAAATAATTAAATGGTATTTAATATACAATAATATATGGTAAAATATATTAAATATACAATAATACATAGTTTATGATACATAATTAAGTATACAGCCAGATGTAGGCACATAACTAACATTAAAGATGCATCATGTAATTGAATTCCTATTATAAAAAAACACTAATATACAGTTCAATATATAATAAAGTATACAATAATATAAATTCCAATAATATAATTAAATATACAAATATATATAGTTCAATATACATAATTAAGTATACAGTAATATATAGTTCAATATATACATCAGTTAATATCTAAACGAACAGTTAGAACATGAATTAGAATACACTCCACTAAAGCCTAGTTGTCACAGCTATGGAATTTCAAAAATTCCATCTGGACGTGAAGACAAATTAGTAGAATGATATGCAATAAAATTTTGTGCTAAACTTGGAAAAATCCCCGAGAAACGTATGGAATGCTTCAGACTGCTTTTTGACCATCTTGCATGAATCGCGAATCAGTTTTTGAGTGGTATAAGGGATTCAAGGAAGGCAAGTAGTACAGTGTTGATATGCAAAATAACGAATGGATAAGAACCATCGTATGTTTATAGAGACAAGAATTATTCAGTTTGATATCATTGTTGGAACTGTTCACGAGGAACTGAAGATGCGGAGCATTAGTGTGAACTTTGTCCCAAGGCTGGTCCATCTTTGTCACAGACTATTTGATCAAGATGGGAATCAAGGCAGTTCCTTACCCTTCCTATTGTCAAGACCATTGCTCCCTGTAAATGTTTGTTATTCCCTAAGCTCAAGGGAAACCTTAGATGCTGTTGTTATGAAACAATTGAGGAGGTAAAAGAAGCTATGATCGGAGTCATTGACATGCGCGCGAGAGAGGATTTCCATTTGAACTTTCCAGAAGTTGTTGGAACGGTACAACAAATTCATTGCAGATTCGAAAATGCCTATGATTCCATATGTGTCCTATCAATAAAGAAGTGTCCATACAAACAAAGAATGGACACTTATTGAAAGCACCGCATACTTTTTTTACCCGCATAACAATCACATTCATATGTAAATTCAACAATTCTTGTATTGACTGAATTAGTCAATTGTTTAAATATTGATTTAATTAGTCATTTTTTTAAATATTGACTGAATTAATCAATTTTTTAAAATATTGACTGAATTAGTCAATTTTTAAAATGTTGACTGAATTAGTCATTTTTTAAATATTGATTGAATTAGTCAATTTTTAAAATATTGACTGAATTAGTCATTTTTTAAATATTGATTGAATTAGTCCATTTTTTAAATATTGACTGAATTAGTCAATTTTTTAAAATATTGATTGAATTCGTCAATTTTTTAAATATTGATTGAATTAGTCAATTTTTTAAATATTGATTGAATAAGTCATTTTTAAATATTGACTGAATTAGTCAATTGTATAAAATATTGACTGAATTAGTCAATTTTTTAAATACTGACTGACTCAGTCAATTTTTAAAATATTGATTAACTTAGTCATTTTTTTTAAAATATTGACTGAGTTGGTCAATTTTTTTAAATATTGATTGAATTAGTCATTTTTTTAAAATATTGACTGGATTAGTCAATTTTAAAAAATATTTATTGAATTAGTCATTTTTCTAAATATTGACTGAATTAGTCAATTTTTTAAAATATTGACTGAATTAGTAATTTTTTAAATATTGACTGAATTAGTCAATTTTTATATAAGAATTGAATTAGTAAACTTTTTAAATATTGACTGAATTAGTCAATTTTTTAAATATTGATTGAATTAGTCAATTGTTTAAATATTGATTGAATTAGCCAATTTTTTAAATATTGATTGAATTAGTAATTTTTAAAATATTGACTGAATTAGTCAATTCTTTAAATATCGACTGAATTAGTCAATTTTATAAAATATTGACTGAATTAGTCAAATTTTTAAATACTGACTGAATTAGTCAATTTTTTAAAATATTGATTAACTTAGTAATTTTTTTAAAATATTGACTGAATTAGTCAATTTTTTAAATATTGATTGAATTAGTCATTTTTTAAAATATTGCCTGAATTGGTCAATTTTTTAAAATATTGACTGAATTAGTCATTTTTCTAAATATTGACTGAATTAGTCAATTTTTTAAAATATTGACAGAATTAGTAATTTTTTTAAATATTGACTGAATTAGTCAATTTTTAAATAAGAATTGAATTAGTAAACTTTTTAAATATTGACTGAATTATTCAATTTTTTACAATACTGACTGAATAAGTCATTTTTTAAAATATTGATTGAATTAGTCTATTTTTTAAATATTAACTGAATTAGTCATTTTTTAAATATTGACTGAATTAGTCAATTTTTAAATATTGAGTGAATTAGGCAATTTTTTAAATATTGACTAAATTAGTCAATTTTTTAAATATTGACTGAATTAGGCAATTTTTAAATAATGACTGAATTAGTCAATTTTTAAATATTGACTGAATTAATAAATTTTTAAATATTGACTGCTGGTACTCAGCTTGCTATGATATTAATAGCTTCTCCCATGCTCGCCTGTCATAAATATTTCGTTTAATGATTAACTGTTATGGGGTACAAATCACCTCTATTTCAGAACTAAGTAGAATCAACCAGTCCTATGAATACCATGTTTGATCGCATGCTACGAACACGTTCCTCTCATGCCACTTTAGTGGCTCCTGTATTCTTTATGATAAATACATATTATATTTTATACACTTTACACTACTTGTGGTTTCTTTCATTTGTAACCCCCAGCACGTGTCTGCAACATTAACCGACATTTTTCTATTGAGTTTAAATATGGAAAGTATGGGAATCAGATAATCGACTTTAATCCAACTTCCTGTATTTCTTTACTCATACAATTCTCACATTTTTATGTCTTGAAGTAAGAGCAGACTTTGTACGTGGAACTTTAACAGAAGCTACGGTTTGAAGAATTGCATTCCTTGTTCATTCATGTACGTATCGTGAAAATTACTAATATTCTTCAAACACTTGTTAGTGACACACTTGGATATTTCAGCATCTGACTTATTCTTCGTTGGGAAAGATTTCTTCAGAAATCTTTTTGAAGTATCAATATGATGACATTTTTTCGGGCTATTACTTTGGGTGATATCCTTTTGACGGTTACCATTATTAAAATATCATTTCCCCATCAATTAGTTATTTTGGACGTCCTATTGCTGTAAAGAATATAAAGAGCTCGTATCTCCCTCGCCAATCTTTCGCGAAATACACCCGTCTAGCTGAAACCACTGTCAATAAGTTTCCACATTCTTTATCTGTGCCTAAATCAAAACGTAGGTTCCACGAACAAAGCTTCTTTCTTAGAAGTGCATGCCTGTGGAACTCTATTCCGTTTGCCTGTTTCCCACATGACTACAACTTCGCTGTCTTCAAGTTCAACATAAACAAATTCCTGATAAACCGCGCCCTTAAGTAAGATACTTTATCAAGTGTCCATTACTAACGATTACTACGATATTATCCCATTGACTGCAGTACACGTAATAACCTTTATCCCCGAGTGGCTTCTGGGCCTTGATAAGTGGTGACTTTCACGTAAAAAAATCTTACCCTAAAATGAGAGAAAAAATGTTAATAGATGTGTGGAATTACGTGACCCCCTGACTTAACAACATCTTAAGCCCAACGTTTTTATTTCCGTAGTCTTCTTCCCCTCTGTTTTCACTTCTGCAGTTTCATCATCTCTAACGCTAGCAGCTGTTTATGATGCGCACACCGGTTCACAAATATAAAAAAAAATAAAACAGCTCAAGAGGAAAACGCACTGTCCGACACATTTTTATAAATATACGTTGCACTCTGAGTGCATGTGTGACGCCATCGTGGGAAACTACGCTTTAAGCACTAATGTCCATATCTTAGTTTTGTAGTAGAGACCGAGCTCGTCAGCTGATGTCAACTCATTTCGATTTGCCAAAGGTTTTCTTGGTCCGCCTTCAACTCAAGTCGTTACTTTGGCTGTAACGGTCGCCGATAAAAGCATAGCTAACTTTATTCACACACGCATGCACACACATATGATGTATACCTATACTCTTATAAATTTGCTTTTTATGTGTATTAATATGAATATTAAAGGCCCTTCTTTCTATTTATTTTAAAAGAAAATACAACCTTGTTCTAAATTGGTTGTATCTTCTGTTTATTAAAATAAAAAAAATACAAAATGTTAAATCAAAGAACAGGTTAGTTAACATGTTAGAAATATAATTGTAAATAAAATGCTATTATTTCAGCACGGTTACTACACGGCGTAAGTACCGGTACACATCTACATTTACAAATTAATGGCGGCGGGGTCATGGTGTTTTATTTTATTTTTATTTATACGAAATAAGATTTAGTACTTCATGACAATTTTCTCTTGCACAAAGTTGAGCTGATGCTACCATATTTTCTCTCATGTGTCAAAATTTGTGTTCCCGTCGGTTTCACTTTTCATTATTACTAGCGGGGGTACCCGGAGTTGCCCGGATGTTTGGAGGTGTGTGTGGTGTTAAATAAAAAAGAAACCGGGTGGGGGGGGGTAGGATCGAACCCGAAGCCCTGAGGCGCAATTTGAAAATAAAATCGGCCAGTCAGAATGAGTTACTGAAAGATGTTTGAATTTATTAAACTTAGAACCAAATCGACAGGTGCGCGCACGGAAGTCGTCGAGCGTTACGACGACGACGACGACGACGTCAATGACCTGGTTTGTTTGTTAAAAGCGAAGTAAAAAAAGAAAACAACGTTAAAATTTAAGCGGGGGGGTGTAATCAAAACATAAAAAAAATAACGTAAGGCAAACGAACGATGAAAACAGTATTCGAACACGTAAAAAATGGATTAAATAAGCCTGTTTCGATATTAAAATGTAAAAATCGGTAGGTCCCCGGGTGTTTTGGGTGTGGGTCGGGGGTGGATAAGCGAAGTAAAAAAAAACAAAAAAAAACAGAAAAACGAACGTTACGTGAAAAATGCCTTAAATAACACTGGTTCAATATTTAAATTTAAAAAATCGAAAAAAAAAAAGACATCTCATACCACGATTCAAACCCAATACGTTTATATAACGAACCAACGAGCTAATCAACTGAGCTAACGCGACGTACATGAAATCTAGTCAGTTTTTCAACTATTTAAAGTAAATCAGGCCATGACGTCATCTGGCGCATGCGTAGAACTGGTCGTCGTCACGAGAGGACCGTTTTTGTTGACATCTCCCCTGTCGAAAATTGTCGATTTCGAGGTGAAAAAATGAACGTTTTTGGCCAAATTTTTGATATTTTTCGAGCGAAGGATGGGGCTTCAATATAATACCGAGTTTGTGAATTGTTGTTCTGTTTGTCGAAATTTTTAGCAGACACACAAACATACACACATACACACACATACATGCATACATTTTCGCTTATATATATATTTATATATATATATATATATATATATATATATATAGATTATCATCTTTGATTTCCATCAGCGATGACTACTACCACTGTTCTTCCTGCACATAATAATCACAATAATAGACTATTATAGAACATAAAACAGAGTATAATATTTTATTGAGAAGACTTAATTTTAATCAGAGTTCAGGGGGTAACAACTGCGTTTTAGCCGCATTAAATCAATGGAAACGGCTTATAAGAAAACATAAAGTAAGTTACAATAAAACGGAATGCGACAAAGAATAGTAAAGTATCTGTAAGGACATTCTTTTAATCAGTTTTTTTTATTGAGAATAAAAACTCCAAGTGAGTAGCATTAATACAAAATACGGTTTAGCTATGCCTTAAAATGATTATCCTTGTCAATATTCAATTAAATAGGAATGACCTCTCCCGTTGAAAGATCCCCAGCGATTTCTCGGTGACCCAGGCAAACAAGTCGTATCTTCATTGCATAATGTATTATCGGTTGCCCTCTGGATTCATCGCTGTTGCTGTTGTCGTGGCGGACAAATTAATTCATCGATATATTTTGCCTAGTTTTCTACTCGTTGTTTTTATCGCCATTCTCATGTCCATGTTCGTTGACAGCGTGCTGTCCCGTTTGCCGCTTTTTACTGTAAACCATTGAACGCACGCTGACAATATTTGCTGACATTTTTTGTCGCGTTGTTGAGCTGAAAGAACGGGGCGTCTGTTACACACAGTGTATCTTTATGTGTATATAGAGACTCGTTTACATATTGTATCATAAATCAACTAGCAATAACGGCTTATCAATTCGAAGTACTTACGTGGGCGTATCAATAATTTCGAACACGGAGTTCTGATCTGAAAATGTCCACGTTCAATCTTTTTGATTAATATTCACAACTAGTTGAATATTTGTTCAATAACATGTCTATTATGCTATATCGTCCTTGCGCTTAAAAAAAAAAAGAAAATCTAGATCAACAAAATATTTCAAAGCAGTCAAGAATTATTTAAATAAAGTAGAACCTCGGGATACGGTGTCCCCATGATACGGTTCTTCAGGTTGTAGGTTGTAGAATGCGATGTTTTTCCTGCCTCTGGTTACGGTATTTGTCCCGCCTTATGGCGTTATTTATAATGTTATTTGATTATATACATGTGTATTATATACTGTACTGTATTTTATAACTAATTTTAATGCCGTATCACAGGGTTTTACTATCGTTAGAAATGCATTAGAAATATTAATCCAACAAAAGTCTTAACGGTGGAAAAGCTAGATACAAGGTTGGACTCCCATGCATAAGATCTAGAGCTCCTCTGCAAGGATCACTTTGGGTTTCACCAAAACAAAAATTACCTTAGCTATAATATAAGAAACATTTGTTACAGACACTGTTATACACATCGGTTAATGTCACATCGCCGAGGTTAAACGACTTTGAACCTAGTGATAGTGAAAATAGGTAACCATTTAGGAATACGTAGATGTTCTCTGTTTATCAAGTCATTGTTTCAAGTCGTCCTGGAATTCGCTTTACAATTACACACGCAACCACCTTTACAGTAGGTATCCATTGCATTTCTGAGACGGAATGAAGGCAATGATGATATGTGAACAAAGTAAGAACATGGCCATACGTTTGAGTTTAACTCGAAAACCAGGGAATGGTGAGAGTAAAATATGATTAAAACGATATCACTTTCAAGGCAAAGCTGAACCACGTCTTTTATAATTATAACTCATTTTAATCTCTATCTATTCATCCACCTATCTATCTATCTATCTATCTATCTATTTATCTATCTATCTATCTATTTCTGTTTACAAAGCTGAACCACGTCTTGTATAATTATAACTCATTATAATCTCTATCTATCTATCTATCTATCTATCTATCTATCTATTTCTGTTTACAAAGCTGAACCACGTCTTGTATAATTTTAACTCATTTAAATCTCTATCTATTCATCCACCTATCTATCTATCTATCTATCAATCTATTTATCTCTGTTTACAAAGCTGAACCACGTCTTGTATGATTATGACTCATTTTAATTGCAATCTCTCTCTCTCTCTCTCTCTCTCTCTCTCTCTATATATATATATATATATATATATATATATATATATATATAGGGGCCCGATAATATTTTTCGGACACTTTGAAAAATGTACTTCACGGTGGTTACTAATGGCAAAAAGTTTTGAGATTGTAAGTACGTAGTTGAGGAGTGAAAATCCACTACTGATGTAATCATTAATTTTAGTTTTTTGTGATTTTTGCGAAAACTTTCGCGACACTATTTTTCGGACATGACAAAAATCCTATTTTATTAAGAGTCATGTATGCAAATTTTCTTATTGTACACTTAGATGTCAATTATCTGTTCTATTTTACTGGCAAAACAATTAAGTTTAATGAGGTAAAATGCATCAAACTAAGTCGTTTGTTTGGCACGGAAGAAGCGTGAATACAGCAGCAGCATAAAAAAAACGCCTGCTGAATTCTAACTCCAAGCGGTAAAAAAAGAGAGGACGGAAAAGATCAATTGGCAAGAGGACTGAAAGGAGAATGAAGAGGATTGTGACACGGCGGTTGACATCTGGAGAAAAAGTTACAGCAAGAAAGTGAAGAAGAAATGTGAATTGATGTAAACGTCCGAATAGTACAAAGAACGCTGCATAGGATTGGTTTGTAGTGTGCAAATGCGAAGAAAAAATACACTAACAAAGAGACACAAAGGAGCAAGACTGGAGAGTGCTAAAAGGTGGCTAACAAAACATGTTGACTTTAAGGAGGCTATATTTACTGTTGAGAAGCGTTTCACGTTTGATGGGGCCGATGGATGGTGTACTTGGTCGAGAAAGGGTGAGCCTGTTGTACTGAACAAACGACAGATGGGAAGAGGAGGAGTTATGTTTTGGGGTATGATCTTTGCTAATGGAAATATATTGTTGGCGTGGCTGAAAGGAGGACAGAACAGTGGACGCTACAAACAGTTGCTGGACGAAAAAGCCTTACCAAGGATAAGAAGAGAGTCGGCAAATGATTTTGTTCTAGAGTAGGACAATTGCAGCATCTATGTGTCAAAACTCATGAAACAATGGATGGCTAAAGTTAATATGACTAGTAAGGAATGGCCTGCCAAAAGTCCAGATCTAAATTTAATGGAAAATGTTTTGGAAATGCTTGCGCAACTTGTCTATGATGGACCTGAAATAACGAAAGAGGCTCAACTACGGGAATGAATACTACATGCAAAAAAAAAAACCCAACTAATAGAAAGACGTAGAGATGTTATTGTGCATATGTTTGATCATTATGAAGAGAGATTGATAAAAGTTATTGAGAAGAATGTGATATTTCAGACTATTAACAGTTTTTCAACGATGTCCAAAAAATAATGTCGCATGTGTTTTGTAGAAAATAATGAAAATTAAATATTTTTCCTTGCCTAATCGATTTTCTTTCTTTGTTTTTACAGGTTTTGTCTTTATATGTTTATGCTATTCTAGTGAAGGAATTTCGCCACTCTATGGTACTCGGAAAGTCGAATACTAAAGTGGCTGAAAAATATTGTTGAGCCTTTGTATATATACTAAGTTAAAGGTATTAAAGATAGAAAACTCATGAATATAAACGAGACTATTAAGAATGTTCCATAAAAAAGATCATAGTATCATATTTTAATTTATGTAGACAAATATTACATATTTGCTACACTGAAAATCCAACAATTGGTTGGCAATAATCAAAAGTCCTCGTCAGGCGACGTAATATAGTTTATGTGGCACTGAAGGTGACTGGTTCTCTTTTTGGAGAAATGTAATAATTGTCTATATTAATAAAAATATTTCTGTGTCTGTCTTTGTACATTTCCCTACAAAATAACTCTGTTAATTTTCAGTCTACAGACTCGAAATTTGATATACAGGGTATGGAGATTTGGGAAAATATTTGTAATCCGTGTTCGGCCTAAAATCTGACTGTTAATGGGTGCAGCGATTTGACCTTTGAGAACTCTAAGAATATTGAGTATAAACAATTACGTCGAGTATTCGCCGAGCTCCCGCTGGCGCTTGATGAGAAGGCATGCTCTTAGTACATAATCAAGTTACCTGAATTGTTTTTTTTTTCAGTAAACTTTTAAAATAAGCTATAGTGTTGTTTGATTGTGGGCGACAAATTTATCGTTCCACCCTGTATATCTCGATTTTTCAGCATGATCGTAAAAGTTGGAACTTCAGATCAACGACGCGGCGCATAGAGACACTACTCGCATACAAGTTCTCGACCAAGCAACTGGTAAAAAAGCTTGTTATTCATAATCCAAAATAAAAAGAGATACGCAAGTACACACATCAATTTTTTTCGCTGCCTTTCAGTAACTGTCGAAATCTAATACTTGCGTTTAAGTATGAAAAACATCGAATGAATTATCCAGTAGTTAAGATTAAATAAATTTTAGCAACATATGGATTAACTTAATGGATATTCAGACGGATGCATTTGGTCGTGTATTCTTATGGTTTATGTTTGTTCATTTTCATTAGTAAGCGTTGTTTGTTTACGGGATTCTGTGAAATATTGTTTATAGTTGACGGGTGCGTAGGTTTTGTATCTAGAAAAATAAATATTCCAGTTGAAATGACATCATTTAACTGCTCGTAATCTCTTTTGCACTATCGCTCTTTTTAGTTTTGTTTTCTTTTTCCTTTTGGAATTTATTGTCCCGGAAGTTGACTTCATTTGTTATTCAAATTGTTCATAGTTACGGTCGGCGTCGATTAGTTCCGGTTCGTTTAGTCGTTTTCATTAGAAATGCGAACGGAATGGATATTCCTTATTCCAGCCAATCACAGAGACACTTTTTAGAGGAGGGCGAGCATACTGGATTCTGGTCAGAGTGACTCATACGACAGAGAAAAGCCGACGTGTTCGGTATTGATCTGATGTGAACTATTTTGTTTAGTCATAGACAGAGGCGATGCTATCAGTCTGAAGTTGAAGGATCAGTTTTTTAATGATAAAGATAATGTTTTCTTTTTCTTTTTTTTGGCTATTGGCGTGCGATCATGTGTAGGAAGTTGTGGATTAGTTTAATGTCGGATGCCTCGGTCGCCAAATTATTTCATTAGCATCCAGTCCGGAAAATAAATTAAAAACTTGTTTCATAACAACGTGCTGAGTTGGAAGAAGAAATATCTTGGTGTACATGTGGTTAAAACTTGATGCTTCTGAATCAGCAAGATACAATGCTTTGACTCGTATGATTTATTCGTGTTGTAATTGTTTTGTTGAAACCAGTTGACGCTGGGACACTTAAAACATGATCAGAAGTGACAAGCCCAACAGATGAAACACACAATCTCGTCTCATGCCGACCGGCAATAAATCAAACCAATCAATCAAACAAAATTAGAACATACTCGTTTAAAGCACAAGACTCCCTAGAATATTTTGGATCCTACACGAGATTTAGTCTATTTGACTTATAACAGGTATGAGATTCAATATAAACAACCAGCATCAATGTCTATTGGGGTTGTGCGACTCTTCTTTACTTTTTCATGACTGTTCACTTTATGACAACCATTCTAACAACATTATAAGATTCATTGCTCAATGAAAATGTTTTCTTTTTCGTTCTAAGTATTGCCTGAGATGAGATGCTTACTTATGAAGTGAAAATAGTCAAAGTAGTTCTTGGTGGTTGTATGAAACATGCGAGATGGAGATACAATGATTTAAACGTAGTAGTTGGCATATGAAAATGTGTAAAAAACGACAAAAATCAATACAAATGTGTTATTTTAATATATATATATATTTATATATAACTACTTAATTTACTTACATCAAATTAATATACGAAAGTATAGATTTATGCGTAAACTTCAAGTATTTACTTTAAAAGTTCTCAATACGTAGGTAGAGCTAGTTAGTAATTTATAAAATATATAGATATAGATATATAGATAAATATATAGATATAGATATATAGATAAATATATAGATATAGATATATAGATAAAATTTACTCTAGAATAGCGATACAAAATAGTTTTAAAACTAACAAAAAACGATAGAAAATAAACAAATAAATAAATTAAATAAACATGAATATACATAAAGGATCACACATATATGCATGTATATATATGTATATATATATATGTGCATATATGTATGTACACATATATATATTTATATATAAACTAACAATTAAAACGCACTAACCTAGTTTTAAAACAGGTCCTTTGTCCGATAAATGCATGCCCATTGGCTTATAGAAAGGTGGATACTAGAGAGCTGATTGGCTAACTAAAATTTCAATAGAAGGGGAGCATATAAAAACGATAAACAACCACAGAATTTGTGCATAAGCCTGAAGAGTCCAAGAGTGGATGAAACGCGGAATATTCAGTGTAGCTTATTCGCCATATATATTTCATAAATTACTAACTAGCTCTACCTATGTATTGAGCACTTTTGAAGTAAATACTTAAAGTTTACGCATAAATCTATACTTTCGTATATTAATTTTATGTGAGTAAATTAAGTAGTTTTATATATATATATATATATACATACATACATATATATATATATATATATAAATGATCTTTATATATATACTAGTTGAGCCATGAAACGCGGAATATTCAGTGTAGCTTAGTCGCCATATATATTTTATAAATTTCTATATTTCTATATATATATATTTATATATTATATTTTAAAGGGAATTAGACCTGGGGTCTAAAGAGCAGAGTTTATTATAATGTATTAGTAAATGTATTATTACTTTTAAAAGAAAACGGTGCCCTGTAGATATATAATAAGATTAATAGGTATAGATATCCTGGGGCTATATTACTATTGAGTAAAACGATTCATAATTGTGAGTTAAAAATCAGTTTCAAAAGGAAAAAAAATAAACTCAATAAACTGAATTGTACGATCGTTTCGGAAACAATGCTCATTTTATTTAAATTGACAATAAGTATTGACAATAATTTGACAATGTTTTGTCCTTTAAACGTAGTCTCTTTACCAGCAAAAAAAGAAGAGGGGGGAAGGGAGAAGTTAAAGACACCAAACTAAAACTAGCATTTTAGTCACCACTTATCAAGGCCCGGAAGCCACTCAGGGATAAGGGTTATTGCAAGTACATTACGTTAGTGAGGAGATTTGATGAAGTGTTTACTTAAGGGGGCGGTTCATTAGGAATTTGTTAACATTAGACTTGAAGACATCCAAGTTGTAGTCCGGAGGGAAGCAGGCAGACGGAACAGAGTTCCACAGGCGTGCAGTTCTAGGAAGGAAGCTTTGTTCATGAAATCCGCGTTTTGATTTAGGCACAGATATAGAGTGGGGGAAATTTTTCACAGTGGATTCAGCTAGACGGGTGTTTTTCGTGAAAGATTGGCGAGGGGGGGCAGGGATTGGAGTTCAGACGAGCACCTGCCATGAAAATAACGATAAAACAAGGATAGGCTCGCAACGTCTCTTCTGTGGGAGAGAGGTTGCAGGGTAGAGAAAAGGGCATCCCCCACTTAGCCACGAAGTCTATTTTGTACTCTGTCAAGGCATGATAGGCTGTTTTTGGCAGCTCCTGTCCAGATATGGCAACAGTATTCCATTCTCATTGAAATTAGTGAAATCTTGCATTTTTAAAATCAAATCGATTGATTGCCTACCCTAATTAGAGACCCCAATCCACAGTGTACGGGGAAGAAATATCATAGGCCTCCTTACAGTGACTTTATCCACAATACGGTGTAGACTATACTGCACTGTAGAGAAGCTGCTATTGTTTTATTATATTAGTTGTAAATAATGGGTTTACTTAAAGTTTAAAATGAAAAAAAAGTCAAGTATCGTGATTCAATTGTGTTCTGAACAGAAACATTCATTTCCAATGCGCCCCTGTCTTATCAAAAAACCAACTGTTGATTTTATGAAATTAGTTTTACTTAATCACCTGAATTAAAGTCAAACGTAGAAAAGTCAAGTATCAGGGTTCAATTGTGTTCTAAAAAGAAACATTTATTTCGAACGTGCCCCTGTCTTGTAAAAGAACCAACTGCTTATTTTTCATAGACTGGGTCTTTCTGATTGTACGGCGATAAAACTTCTCAAGTGCGCATTTGGTTGTATAAAGGTGTTAACCTTGGTTCAAAATTAACTACATTATTTAATTTCCGATACAAAACCGATCGAATCTTACTTCCAGACACATCAAGTGCTTCCGTGCGAAATAAAAAAAAATGATTGAACCCAGCTGTTAGGACTATATCGATGCATCAAGTGTAGAAAAGAAATGAAAAATGAAAGTAAAAAGATATGTATCGATCAGGTAAAAAAAAAAGTTTTAAGAGATAATATTCACATTTATAGAAATCCAGTTTCAGAATCGAAAATGTAAATACTCCAGCTATTATAACAGAAAGCCTTTTCAAATGTATTAAATTGCCTTCTGCATTTTATAAATTCTTTCCATTAAGTTTTTTGCAGCTGTAATTTATGCTTTTAAGTCGACAAGAATTAATTTTGATTTCAAGTAAGTTTTCGTACTAAAACTTTTACTTAACGTATTACTAGCAGTCCAGTCCAGATTTTCTCGGGCCTTATGTACCGTTCATAATTTTATCTTCATATATATATATGCATATATATATATATATATATATATATATATATATATATATATATATATAATTTATATATATATAATTTATATATATATATATATATATATATATATATAAACATATGTGCAGGTACCTACATCTAAAATTTCAAGTGTTTAGGCCCCAAATTGGGAGGGGTTTGGCGAAGTCGGCAAGAAATCAACTCTTTCAACTTTGACTTCTTAGCAGCCAAATATTCGCCAAAAAATTATTAAAAAGCTAGCTGCTTGTCTTAATATCGTTTATGTAAAATTTCAAATGTTTAGACCCAAAATTGGCTGAATAGCTAGCTAGCTAGAGACCGCAAAAGTAAAATCGTTTTGACCCCTTGGCAACCAAATTCTCAGCCAAAACCCAATTAAAAAGCTTGCCATATATCTGAATACACTTTATGTAAAATTTCAAATGTTTAGACGAAAAATTCTGTGAGTAATTTGGTAGCGACCGCAGACTTTAACCCCAGTTCTGGGCTCAAATCGAATTAAAATAATTGATCCATGTCAAAGTAACCTACATCTAAAATTCTAAATGTTTAGACCCAAAATTGGCGGAGATGTTTGGTAGAAATTATAAAGGTCAAATCGTTCAACTTTGACTCCTTGACTATCAAATTTATTGCCGAAAACTGATTAAAAAGATTTCCCCAAACCTTAATACCACTCATGTCAAATCTCGAGTCTGTAGATTGAACATTGACAGAGTAGTTTGGTAGGGAAATGTGCACACACATATTTTACTTTTATAGAGATATAAATTTTAAAGATCAGTTTTCGCTCTATCTAACCGTTTAAATTACAATCGTTTTCAAACAATTATGTCTTTTTTCCCAAACGTTGAATACAAGATGGAAAAAAGCAAATCGCAAAATTTTCTTGTTTCAATTCAAGCTAGGCAGAAAAGCTGCTGAAACAGCTCGCGATATCACTGCAGCGTTTGGCACAAGAACCAATACTGAACGCTCAGCGCAATTGTGGTTTAAGAAATTTCGCGACGGCGACCAGAGTCTTGAAGATGATGAGCGTAGTTGGCAGCCATCGGATGTTGACAAAGATCAATTAAGAGTATTAGTTGAAGCAAATCCACGCACAACTGTCTTACGATTTTCAGCCACTTGAGAGAGATGGAGAAACTAAAAAACGCTTAATAAATGAGTGCCTCACGAATTGAATGACAAAAAAAAAAACAAAAACACCGTTATAAAGTGTCATCTTTCCTTCTTTTTGCAGCAAGAACGACTCGTTTCTCGAACGGGTTGTGACTTACGATGAGAAGTGGTTTCTTTTACGTCAACCGGCGATGTTTAACTCAGTGGTTAGACGATGACGAAGCTCCAGAACACTTACTGAAACCAGAGTTGCGGCAAAAGAAGGACATGCTGAGGGTTTGGTGGTCTGCGACCGATCTAATCCATTAGTTTTTTGAATGCAGACGAAACAATTACGGCGGAGAAGTACTGTCAAAAAATGGATGCAATTCATCAAAACTTAAACAACAACACTAATCATTAGTCCACAGAAACGCCCATTTATCGTCCACGATAATGTCCGATCGCACACTGCTAAACCAACGCAGCAGTAGTTGAACGAAGTGGGCAACGAAACTTTTACCTCTTCCACCATACTCTCCGAACTTCTCACCTACGAACTACCACTTTTGCAGCCATCTCGACAACTTTCTGCGTGAGCAATACTTTAAAAACCTAAGCCATATGAAAAACGCGTTCAGCGACTTCACCGCCACCATAAGGCAAGATTTTTACGGTACTGGATTAAATACACTTGTTCCGCGTTGGCAGACGTGTGTTAATTCTGATGGTTGTTATTTCGATCAAGAAATATTTGTTTGAGCCGATATATGTTCATCGAAATTTAAAAGTTAAAAACCGCAAGAACTTTCTTGCCAATTTAATATATATATATATATATATATATATATATATATATATATATATATATATATATATATATATATATATATATATATATCGAAATTTAAACAACATTTTTCGGTCTGAAATACAACAAAGACATCCTTTTCAAAGCAAGTATATTGTCAAATATTCTACTAGTATTTTGGTTTCTTCAATTTGATTATCGTGACGATGACTTGAAATAAAGACGCAACTTTGAAGAACATATAACTTGGTTTCTTCATTTTTTATCTCACCATCTCGTCGGAATAATATTTTTTCAATATCAGACCCCCCCCCACACACACACACACATATATATATATATATATATATATATATATATATATATATATATATACATTACCAAAAATATAGTTGCGGCAATAAAGATGCACAGAGGCATTTTTGTTTCATTTCCGCAGATACTCATCAATTTGTTTGATGTCAAATCGTTCCCCACAGAAAATGCTTTCTTCAGACGTGCTGTTCATATCAATGTCTTCTTCTTAAGGTTATCTGCTTGACTGCCTCAGTATGGCTTACATCATTTTTTTACCTAAAAATTATATACACTCATGAGCAAAAAAAAAAAAAAAAAGGGGCCAAGCGTGAAAGAAGGAAGAAATCGATTTTTCAATAGTTTTCTATGATTTTTTATTAACTTTAACTGAAAATTTCTATCTTGCAGATCATTATTATTATAGTATATAATAATAAGTGGAAAAATTAATCCTAAAATGGTAAGACCGTATCTTGGTGAGGATATATAAAAAAAAACAAATTGTAGGATTAAGGCAGTCGAAAATAATTTACAAGCAGATTTTGATATTTTTGGAAAAGAAAATGTGAAAAATCTATTTCTGTAGTGAAGTAAATTGGTCGAAGGTTCGAAATCGAACACCTTATTACGAGGAAAATCTGGATCTGGTCGCCCTAGAGCATCCACTTTGAAGGACGATCACAGGCTTAAATTGTTTTGAAAGATTGAAAGAAAACTTATGTTGACCATAGTAAAGAATTAAAAACAGGGACTGGAATTTCTCTTTCTAGTTATACATCTAGACGAATGAAAGGAATGGGATTTTCTTCTAAAAGGTGTATGTGTCTAGGAAGAACATCAACGATAGAAAGAGATTTTTCTCATGTTTTGGCAAGAAAGGAATATTTTATGGTCAGATGAATCAAGATTTTGTCTTGTTAGAGATGTTCCTGATGGTCCCGAACGGTGCAATCGAAACAGTGGAGAATGATTTTCACCAAGTTGCATAAAAACGACAGTTAAATACGGAAATGGAGGGATAATGGCATGGGGAACTATTAATGCAGCAGGAGTTGTGAGAAGTCAATCAATGCAAAGGAATACATTCGAATATTAGAAACAGGACTGTTACCAAGTATCCAGAAGCTGGGAATATCCCAGAACATTATTTTTCAACATGATAATGCCCCTACACACTGCTAAAGTTACAAGAAAATGGTTTTCTGATAATTCAAGTAATGGGATATTTTGGCTAAGTTCAATCGCCGATTTAAACCCAATCTAGAATACTTGGTCCATAATATCTCGTGCATTGGCTGGAAGAACTTTTTTTGAATAATGACAAGCTGTGGGAAGCTGTGCAAAGCGAATGGAATAGCATCTCCTCTTTGCAGTGTTCCACTTTGCTTTAGAACATATCTAAAAGGATTGATCTTTTAAAGAAATCAAAAGGGAATGCGATTCCATACTAGCATTTATTAAAGTAAATGTCTTGTTCTGTGTTATTAGTCTCGTTTAAGTTTCCTTGTTCAATTATTCATTGTTCAATATAGCTTTTAATGCAATAAAATGTATAAAATTTGTTTGGCCCATTTTTTTTTGCCTCACGAGTGTATATATAGATACACACACACACACACACACACACACATATATATATATATATATATATATATATATATATATATATATATTTATATTTATATTAGTATTTATTTGCTTTCCCACCAAAGCAAAATGTGGCACGAGGTCGTTTTTAAAGTGGGGTTAAACCAGCCCCCCCCCCAAAAAAAAGGGAAGAGGGGCACTCTGATTGGATCAAAAAATAGTAATTGCCCCAGTATAGAGGGTTTCCTCCATTGACTAGGACAACATAACTTAAATGCAGCATCTGCAGAACAGATGGTATTTATTTGCTCCCCCACTGAGCAAATTAGGCACAAGGCCGTTTTTAATGTGAGGTAAAAACCAGCTCCCCAAAAAGGGGGCACTCTGGTTACCAAAAATAATAATTGTCCCAGTATAGAGGGTTTCCCCTCCATTGACTGGTACAAATTATCTTAAGTGCGGCATCTGCAGAACAGATGGTATTTATTTGCTCCCCCACAGAGCAAATTAGGCACAAGGCCGATTTTTAATGTGAGGAGTGAAGGGGAAATGGGGACCAACTCCCCGGGGAGTAGGGGAGTTGGATAGTGACAATTGGTATGAAGGGTTGCCCCTACATTGACCAAGGTCTTATATGTGGGGTTGCCCCCACATATGGTCTTTGCTTGCAGTATCTGCCGGAACAGATACTACACTTTGATCCCGGCCCGAAGGCCAAGAAGTATTTATTTGCTCACCCACCGAGCAAATTAGGCAAAAGGCAGATTTTTAATGTGAGGACTGAAGGGGAAATGGGGACCAACTCCCCAGGGAGTAGGGGAGCTGGATAGTGACAATTGGTATAGAGGATTGCCCCTACATTGACCAAGGTCTTATATGTGGGGTTGCCTCCACATATGGTTTTTGCTTGCAGTATCTGCCGGAACAGATACTACGCTTTGAACCCGGCCCGAAGGCCAAGAACAACAGAAAAAAGGCAACCCTCTTTTCTATATTTATATACATAAATAAGTATACGTATAGATATATAGAAAGTTAGAGAGAGAGACAGACAGACAGACAGAGACAGAGAGAGAGAGAGAGAGAGAGAGAGAGAGAAAGAGAGAGAGAAAAAAGCAACGTTTTGGTGTCGAAACAATGGCAAACCAATATAACAGATATTGCACAAAGAACAGATTATTGTCCCTTAAAAATTATAAGTAGATACGAGGTTAATGTAGTTTACTTGAAGCATTGTTTATTGTGTATAACAAGTTTATTAATAAAAGGCAATAAAATATCATAATTTAGAAAATATAAATATTGCTTGATCATTAATATTAAAAATATATGTGACATAAAAACCAATAAACTGTTTCAGATGAAAATGTTTATCTAGCTCTATTTTTGTAACCTCAACTGACCTGTTGATGCTGATCAATGAACGACTATTCTTAATCGAATTTTTAAAAGCGTTGAATTATCTCTAACTTTACTGCTCTCTATTGCTTGAGGTGAACACAGGCGCACATTATCAGTAACAGTACTCTAGTGTCCAGAGAAAAATAAATAAGTAAATGATAAAAAAAAAACCCGCGATCCTGGATACGATCGACTAATCTATTTTTTCTTAAAGCGCAGTTTCGCCAATGCTGATGTATGCAACGATTATTAATGATGCAGTGACTTGCCCAAAGATGGCTATGAAATAAGTTATTCACTTGAATCGAGATGACAGAACAGGGGAATAGAAACTATGGACATTATTTATCTAAAATTAATGAGATTCAGTGGCTTGCTTATCTGTATATATATAAAAATGACCTTCTCTTTCTGTCTGTCTCCGTGTGGAACAGTCTTTTCGAAAGTACTCTGTCAATCTTTCGTCTACAGGCTTGAAAATTGATATATAGAATATTTGGACTTGGGGAAGAAAGTCGACTTTGTTTTGAATTATGCAAATAGCTGTCAAAGTCTAAAAACTAGAAAAGAATTGAAACGTATCAGGCGTAAGTCGACTAAACGTATTACATCTACACATACTCAAATATATATACCTTTAACAAAGTTATTTGTAAGTTTTTATACTCGTATGGACTTAGCTGAGATGGTAACAGATACTAATGGAGAGCTATATGTTTTGGTTTCGATTCTAGCAGATAGCCATATTTTTCTTTTTATTTATTTTTTATTTTTGAAATCACCACAATATTCTGGGTAGAATATCATAATCAAGGGAGAATTGGCTCTATAATAAATACGAATTCTTCATTAATTATAATATATTTAAACGTATATTACGATCGGGAAACGGGCTAGGGCATATATATATATATATATATATATATATATATATATATATATATATATATATATATATATTAGACTACCCGTGACCTGTTGGGTCAGTATGTTATATAAGTTATAGAAATAATGGATGAGCGTGACACTTGTGCCGTAAAAAAATAGTTTGCTGTGCCATAACAGAAACATTTCTATGAAAGTATATTTAAATGAAAAAGAATATAGATAGATTTCTATGAGTCGTTCGGTTTATAATCATACAGCCATTGAATTATTAGTGGTTTGCCATACATATAGGTAAATGTACACTGAACAGATACCACAATATTTAAAAGATATATCAAAATTTGAATTTAATTTAAACGCGAAAAAAAAAACAATTGGGACGCTGAA